>NC_089848.1:46579340-46879340 GCF_035609145.1 Eleutherodactylus coqui | reverse complement strand
GACTTTAAAAATATTCAAGTGAATGGAGACACCATATGTAGTGCATTGTATTTACCATGCCCGATGCAAGTGTGATTAGGACTGGTGTTGAACAATTATTGAAATATTCAAGTCAGGAGTGCCCAACCCGATTAAAAAAAAAATTAAATACTCGTGACTGTCTATTTTGACTCCCATTAAAATCAATGGGAGTAAAAATCAATTAAGCGTGCCCGCCCTCCTTTATGAATGGGACTCAGTTGTTAGCACTCTCAACTTTCAATGCTGGGGGTTGAAATCCCATCAAAGATAACATCTGCATGGACTTTGAAAAACTCGACCCATCTGTTGCCCTTCATTAGATTTGAACATATAATTCCAGCAGTACTAGAAACTGAGCCACCGCACTTGCCTGTGATGCTTCAGAGGAGGACAACAACTACAAGAATAAGCAAGAGAACATGAAAACCCCATCCAGATGTTGCCCTTGCTCAGATTTGAACCTAGGACTCCAGCACTGCAAAGCAGCTGCACTAACAATTGAGCCACCACTCTTGTTTGTTTTTCTGCAGAGGAGGAAGAGAACAGGAAGACTTTATACAAAGAGAACATAAAAACCCCACCCAGATGTTGACCTTGGACAGATTTGAACCTAGATTGCCAGCACTGCATGCAGTGTTGCTAATAACTGAGCCACCACATTTCTTCTTCTTGCTTCCTTCTTCAAAGGATGAAAAATGAAAAAAAGAAACAATAACTAACAAAAATAGAACATATAGAGTCCATGCAAATGTTGTACATCATCAGCCATAAACCTATAACTCCAACACCACAACATAACAGTGGTAGCCTCTGCGCTACCAAGCTTCTTCCATCTTCCTCACCTTGCTTCATCTTCTCTGGCAGAGGAGGAAGAGTAAGAGAAGAATGGTAAAAAGATCTTTTAGTTCTCCTTTATTTCCTTCTTCCCTTTCTTCTGCTTATCCTTCTTCTTTGTCTTGTACTTGCTTATTTACTCCGTCTTCTCTTTCTCCTTCACGTTCTTCTTATAAGGAGGAAAAATAAGAAGCAGGGAGAACACACATGATAGCTCAGTCATTAACAGAGTTGTCTTGCAGTGTTGGTCCTAATTTCAAATCTGTCCAAGGACAACATCTGCATAGACTTTGTGTGATTTTTGTCTCCTCCACTAGAGAAGAAACACCAAGCATTGTGGCTCAGTTGTTAGCTCTACTGCCGTGCAGTCTTGGAGTTCTCTGCTTAAATCTAACCAATAGTAACATCTGAATGGGGTTTTTATGTACTCTTTGTGTTTATTCTTGTAGTCTTCCTTCTTCTCCTCCTCTAGAGCAGCACATACAAGTGTGGTGACTCAGCTGCCACCCCAGTTGTTTTGCAGTGCTAGAGTTCTAGGTTCAAATCTGATTAATAGCAACATTTTGGTGGAGTTTTTTTTTTTTAAAGTCAATGCAGGTGGGATTTGGTGGCATATGTGCTGAACAACATTCATAGAAGACGGGCCTCGCGCATTCTCTTACTTTTTATTTGTAAAATCATTTTCTGTCGATTTTTGGTAAAAATGGTTTGTGATGACCATATCCGATTTTGTAGAAATCTCAATGTTATTGCCTGTCTGATCATGGCGAACAACACTAATTAGTACTTATTGCCAATTAAGGGTGGTTTAAAGGAAAAAAAAGCTGCAGTTTTGTACCACTCCTTTATGCAGTTTTTGAGCCAAAGGAATGTAAAATATAAAGTAAGGACTGCTCCATCTGCTGCTGGTTTGGACAAAAAGAAGGCTTCAAAACCACCCAAATAAATCATCTTTCCATAAAGATCTATGCTTAAAACTACCCTCAAATGGACAAACTTTGCTTAAAGACTTACCTATTTGTATCAGTTTAGTAACTTAATACGGCATTAGAATATTTTCTTGACATCAACCTCTGGTGGAAACACAACTTTTCATCCTAGTTCCTCTCTCCTGATTGTTTATCAAACTCTGGAGTTCTTCTATGTATATTGTACACACTTCCTGGCACTCTGCCAACTTTTCTGTTTAGGAGCAAACCTCATATCGATCTTTAAGGCCTCCTGCACAAAGGGGGATTTGCATTGTGAGATCCGGAGCAGGATTCCGCCTCAGGATTCTGCAGCAAATCCAGCCCATAGCATGCTATGGCAAATTGGGATTTCCTACCCATGAATGGAAATCGATTGTGAATTTCCGCTCGCGAGGGAGAAGACGCAGCATGCTGTGATTTTGTGCGGGCTACGCACGGCCGGCTTCCATTGAAGTCAATGGAAGATGTTCGTCCCGCGTCCATTCTGCTATCATCATTGCAGAATGGTCACAGGAGCCGTGTCATCGCCATAGCGACGGCACGGCATCCTCTGTAGTGCGCATGTGCGGGCTTGTGCTCCGACTGGCACATACGCAGCAGAGGAGAATGGTGGAAAGTTAAGTTGGTATCACCAGCTTCGCATACGAGGTCCGACCCGCTCGTGTGCAGGCGGCTTAAATGTCATCTAGCTTTTTCCTCCTGTGTTTTACTAGTAATCCTATGATGCCTTAGCATAGCATCCAGCAAGCTGGTAGATCCATCATTAGCCCTCCGGCAAAATTCTCCTAATTAAGATCAGACATTCTAAGCATAAACCCTAGAAGCTGAGCTGTAATCATTATAACGGTGTGCAGAGATGTCACACCCTCTGTAATAAATTATACTACATACTTTGCCCCCATAATAACTTATACTGCACAACTTGTCCCCAGTAATAAATTATATCAGATTGTGACCCCAGTAATACATTATACTGCACACTGTATGCTTCATAATAAGTCGTACTACACACTGTGCCCCTGTAATCAATTATACTACATGCAATGCCCCTGTAATAAATTATGCTGTACACTGTGCCCCTAGTAATAAATTATACTACACGTTGTTACCAATATTAAATTATACTACACGCCATACCCCCAGTAATAATTTATACTACACGCTGTACCCCAAGAAATTATCTTCTTTTCTATTCGGGCCGGGACAGTTGTGGAGACTTCTTCCGGACACAACTATTCTCTAAGCACTGTTGCCAATACCCACAATGTCCCTCGCAATGTGCCCTCCACAAAATAGTAATGCCCACTTCGGGGGCCCCTCACTGATTAGGTACCCTCATCCCCTATGTGGACCCTACAGCAGTTAAATATCACGCGTGTAGCCCCCGTAGCAATGAGATATCCTACATGTGGCCAGCCACAGTAATAAGGTGTCTCCCAAGTAGCTAACATAGTAACTACAAATGGGAATGGGGGGGGGTGGCGCTCCAAACCAATGGAGAAATGCTCCGAATACCAGACCCAGATCCACAGGCCATGCGGAGAGCGATCATCCAAGACACCAGAAAGCCCAATCAGCTTTTCAAGCTCGAAACACATTATAGGCCAAAACACATTGCTGTATTGTACCTTGTGTTTTTTATTGATTAAAAAATGGAACGTCTGACTCGTCCCTGGGTGGAATTACCTCTTTTGCTGTAACACGCTGTAGGGGAACTCATGGGGGAGTTACCCTAAATGAGTAAGTGACTCATCTTTACCATATGGCTTACATATATAGCTCTCGTTTTTAGGGCGGTTTTGTTCATATGTGATCTGCCTCCATCAAATCCACTGAGCGCAGCCTGTCTTTTGTCTTTTTTTCTGTCTTGTTCAACACAGTAATTAAGCATTCCCCATGTAGCCCCTGCAGTAATCCCCCATGTCGCTCCCACAGCAATCAGGCATCCCCCATTGAGCCCCAATGCAGTAATTTTTTTTTAAAGTACTATATTCCCCTCTTGGCTCCATACCCCAGCCATGCCTGTCACTATCCCACCATTCTCTGTTGTTTTTGCCGTAAGCCAGTGAGATGATCTGGCCATGTAACCACTGTAGCCAATCCACAGCGGTCACATGGTCAGATGATGTGGTTGTTGTTCCAGGGAGTGACCAGAGATCAATGGGGACAGTGACTGAAGCAGTTGGGAAGAGCGGGAGAGAGGTGAGTATAGTAATTTTTCATTTTTTCTACCCCAACACTGATCGGGTGTTGGGATAGAAACCAGGAGACTATTGGAGGGGACCAGGACAGGGGACGCTAAGTGTCTCCCTGGAAATCTGTGTGACAACATGGATTTCAACATCAGAAATCTGCAAATTTAGGGCTCATGAATATGGATGTATTTAGTGTTGGTCAGTGAATATGCAACGTTCTAATAGGCTGAAACTCTGTGTATTTCCTTTGTATTTGGCCCTTTTTGAACGTATTATGTGTACACTTTGGTTATATAGTGTGGATCGACAGGACACACACTGGGGTATTTTGCATACATTATAGCAAAAAAAAGACCATGAAAAACGCGTACAGTCTTGTACAAAAACATAAAAAAATGAAAAATGAGAGGAGTTTTGTTAGTTCCTATATAGTCTGTGTCTTGTCTTGTAGTTCCCCTCCGTCCACCGCCCCCATCCTCTGCCTGCTCTCTGTAGAAGCAGCGGCAGCCATTTCCCGCTCCTCTTCTCCTCCACGTGCAGGGAAGAAGTCAGTCAGCCTCTTCGGTCCCGCTTTGGCTGACTTTCTTTTTGTCATCACTCCTCTCTAGGTGCCTTCCGATGTCCTCAGGGAGTGTTTCCCGGTCCTCTGGAGTTGCTGGAAGTTGCTGTAGGTGAGTGTCAGCTGGAGCTACAGTTTTTTTGTGTCCACCATTAACACCATCCAGGCCACGCCCCCAGTTCCTATATAGTCTGTGTACATCAGTAGCAGTATACTGTATAGAACCGGTAACAGTATGCAGTATACAGCCAGGATGCTTGTGAATGCTTTGTGCGCACTACTGGTTCCAGGCAGCCAAACTGCTGATGCACAAAAGCGGAGTTGTAGTCCTAAAAAGGACTGTTGGGTTCTTTGAAGATGGATCCCTGTCTAAACGCTCCTTATAACCTACACTACTGCTCTCCCTCATTCACAGCAGCTCTGTCCCTCAGCTAATCCAGCCTCTGCGTGAGGCGAGCATCAGGTGACCTGAGTTTTTGTGATCCCAGGTCACCTTATCCGGCCAGACAGACACTGCCATAGACATGCACAGGGTTGGCACATTATAGCAAGAGGTACCAAAGCCTACCCTGCATGTTCATTGGCTAAAAAAGCTGCTAAACATGTGGAGAAGAGAGGGTGACATTTTTTTGAGCACCACGTGGTGCTAGTTCGAGTAACCAGTACTCTCGAGTATGCTAATACTCGAACAAGCATCAAGCTTTGACGAACATGCTTGCTCATCTCTAGAGAGGTCCCATTGAAATCAATGGGTTCTATTCCCTGCCTATTGCATGTCTAAATGTTGCGCTTGCAATTGCGTCCAAGTGAGTCCGCCCTAAGGCTGGGTTCCCACACGGCGTATTCCAGACGGAAATCTCGCGGTTTGGCCACAGCGAAAACCCGCCAGATTTCCACTGGGACAGTTCTGCTTCAAAACCCACAGCACTTAGCCGCGGATTTTGGAGCGGCTTGACAACATGCTTTTCCATAGAAGAGAGCGTGGCCACAATGGAAAAAGAAAAAGGAATGGACATGCTGTGGCCTGGAAATCCACGCCGCAACGCCGGCTTCTGTCGGCTTTGCCGCGATGGAATCGCCGTCCTGTGTGGACGAGATTTCTGAGAAATCTTGGCCACATTGATGGCTATTCCTGGGAATAATGGCCGCAGACAGATTTGCCGCCCTGTGTGAACCCAGCCTAAGGGCTGCTTCCCACGGACGGATTTCTGCGTTGCCTGCAGCTATTAGGTTCTATTGAACCTAATAGCTTTATGCTCACGGTGCGGAATTCCCCTGCGGAATTCCGCACCGTGAAATCACCCGACCTCACCCGCAGCATGCTCTATTTGCCGCAGGCGTACGCGCGGACGGCTTCCATTGCAGTCAATGGAAGCCGTCCGTCATGCTATCTTCTGCTGCAGCACAGCGGAAGATAGCGTGAAACCACTTCCCCGCCCACCGCCGGCGCGTCATATGACACGACCGTCCACATCATGTGACGCTGTGGGCGTGTCATGTGACGTGGCCGGCGTGTCACATGACGCTGCGGCGCGTCACACCTAAGCGTCATGCGGGACGTAGGACGTTGGATCCGCAGGTAAGTATTGGGGTCTCTGGGGGGCGCCCGTCACGGCCGTGTGCAGCCGGCCTAAGTGATGTAAAGTGCTGCCTAATATGCATGTGCTACCGTACATAAATAAAGATGATTTTTATTATTAGTATTGATCTTTTATTTATTTAGATATGTGGAAACATTGTAACCATATAAGAAAAAGTAGGCAGAGTTGTAATAAAGATATCATCTTTCTATCGTGTTTTAGCCTTATGGATTTATCTACAATCTATATCTTCAATGCTATAGCAGCGCAATAGGAGACATAGCACATAGGACATGGCTGATGGCATTTATTGTTTTGTACTCGAATCTTATAATATTGTCAAAACAATCACAGCTCCAGACTGAGATAAGTTTAGTGTTGAGTAAAAAGCTTCCAATCTCATCCATTTTTAAATCTACCCTTGAAGCATTTTGAAGTGCGTGCTCAGTATGCATGAAAAATGTATCAAAAGCACATATGGGTTTCTGTTGCCATACAGATGCAGTTGTCATGAATTCAGTAGGCTTCCAATTAAATAAAATGGAGTCGTGCTGAACATATGACAACAACATCAGAACTCTGAACAAGGCTTGATGCAGTTTTTATGAGTTTTTCCCTGTAAATATTCACTTCAAAATGGGTAAATAGTGGCAGGATATTGCTCCAAATAATTAAGCACAGTACGTAAAGAGTAAAGACAACTTATGGCTACTTTCTGGGTGGCTTCACACGAGAGTGTTTTTGTGCGTGCATACACGTGCACAAAAACTCGCTTCTATTAGAACCAATGCATTCCTTATGGTGTGTTCACATGTCCGTGCTTTACAGGCATGCGACTGCAAAGTTAGGTCATGCGTGCACCATAGTGAATGCACGCATTGTCTTCAATGGAGCCGCGGCTGCTGCTGGTGGCTCCATTGAAGACAATGCTGTGCCGCAACCCCGTAATTGTTTTTCAGGAAAGGGCTTTACATATAAGCCCTTCCCTGAAAAACAAGGCAAAGTAGTGTAAAAAATAAAAAAAATCATACTCGCCTTCCTTTAGCTGCCGGGGCTCAGCCACGTCCTCTCTGCGCTGCCCCCGGCTCTGCAATGCAGTTCTTTGAGCAGGCGGGGATTTAAAATCCCCACCAGCTGAAAAAGCTGCTTGTGATTAGCTAAGCACCTCAGCCGATCACAAGCAGCTTTTTCAGCAGGCGGGGATTTTAAATCCCTGCCTGCTCTAAGAACTGCATTGCAGAGCTGGGAAAAGCGCAGAGAGGATGTGGCTGAGCCCCGGCAGCTGAAGGAAGGTGAGTATGCTTTTTTTTTTTTTTACACTACTTTGCTTTGTTTTTCAGGGAAGGGCTTATATGTAAAGTCCTTCCCTGAAAAACAATTACAGGGTGCCAGCAGCTGGATCCCCTACCACAGCTGTCATCTGTGACAGCTGTGGTAGGTAAGTCTTTATTTCCCGCAGAGATGAAGAATACATCTGCCGCATGCCGCAGATGTGTTCTTCATCCCTGCGGGGGACATGGCAGTGGTGGACAGGTAAGTATATTTTTATTTTTGTACACTAAAATGGTTGTTTTTCAAGGAAGAGATTATATTTAAAGCTCTTCCCTGAAAAACAATTACGGGGGGCCGGCAGACCATTGCCTTCAATGGAGCTGCCGGCAGCAGCTGCAGCTCCATTGAAGGCAATGTGCGGACCTTCATACATGCGTGTTTTTGCACGTACAGGGGTGCGCATCTATGTATGCACACGCTCGTGTGAAGCCACTCTCAGACATAGTCTTTTTGGGGGGCGTTTTTGGATTAAAAAAAAAAAAAAGGAATATGACAGTTTTATTATCTCCAAATTGGCATTAGGGGCTCACAGGCCTCCTGAGAACAACCACATTTTGCCCTCCTGACTAACATGGAATCAGACCTTTTTTTCGTTTTACAGCTGTGATAATCACGGCCGTATAAGGGGACAAACCAAAACCACTGATCTGAATAGGAGCTCAGTGGTTATGTTTTCACTGCTGGGATTTCTTGGCCGTTAATACTACATCAAGAAAAGATAGGACCAGCCCTACCTTTCCCGCATGTAGTAAATACATAGAGCAGGGAAGATCAGGCAGCACCTATCTTCACGCCTCTTTTTTCAAACTCCTACGCTCTGGCGTGGAGTTTGAACTGCCGGCAAAGGGGAAGAAATCTCCCTCATTCAGGCGCAGCTATGCTCCGTTTACCAAGCATAGTTGTGCCTATGGCAGTGTGTTTTTGTGGTTAAGGGAAGAATACCAAAATAACGCCTGAGCATGATGCACTTTTCAAAAAGCCCAAAAATGTAGTAAAAATGAGAAAAACTCCACTACAAAATTAAAAACTGTAATGTTTGTAGGGTGTTTTATATTTTATTATAGACTTACAGCAAACACATGGGGCGTGTGCTAATATGCTCACCGCTATGGAGTGTATTGGCGCATGAACTTGGCTAGTGCACGCAAGTTTGAAAAAAACAAGCGGGAAGTTAGGTCCTGGCCTCTCTTTCTCGCATGTATTATTAACTACGTGCAGGAAAGAATATGCACGCGGATTGTACAGAGAATAGAACCCATTGTTTTCGTTGGGTTCATTCACAACTACGCTTTTGCGCACCCTAATGAAATGGAAAAAAAAAACATGATATACCCTAATTTTGTGCATATTTGCATTCATAAGGCACCATAGGAGTCTATGGGGGTACATAGATGCGCACCTGATTCCCAAGATTTTGGGGGGAAATCAATAACACAGGGACTTATTAGGCTTCACAGCCTTTTCATTCATGGTGCAGGTATGTCCCACGAAGATGTTAATAGTCCTCGGCAGTACAGAAAGTAGTTAAAAGTGCTGATACGTGTGTTATATCGTGATTGTTTCTGCGCCTACGCTCGTCTTCAGGAGCCCTAAGGAACAGGCAGTAGACAGACAAGTAAATAGCTGCTAGATACAATACTGGTGCTCCAACTAATATCCGAATGCACAACAAACCACCAGTTTGAGCGCCATTACCATCTAAAAGGAACGGAAGAGCAATCTGAAACATTCATGAAGCCATCGTCAGACCTGTGTTAATTCCAGGAACTCAGTGCAGATCTGCTTCAGAAACTCCTGCAGAAGGCAGTGGATGCATCCTGGATGATCTGCTTCTGTCGTAGCAGAATGACGCAACTTTGAGTAGGTTTCCTTACTTCAGTCATAGCAGTGGTCCCACGAGACTTAGAGAGACGCGGAAAGTGGATTACTGATTCTAACATGCTAGTCTTCAACCTTGCAATTGGGTTTTACTCTCCAGGGACCCATGCACTATACTATAGTGTTGAAGTACGCTATAGTGAATTTCAATATAGGACACCAGTAATGAGATATGGCACCGGATCCGACTTTTTGACTACGCTATCTATATAAATATACACATTCACGCTGAATTAGAGACACCTGTCTATTAATTCTCTACCA
Source organism: Eleutherodactylus coqui (assembly GCF_035609145.1). Taxonomy (NCBI): domain Eukaryota; kingdom Metazoa; phylum Chordata; class Amphibia; order Anura; family Eleutherodactylidae; genus Eleutherodactylus; species Eleutherodactylus coqui. The sequence continues at coordinate 46,869,706 of NC_089848.1, read as the reverse complement.
TGTGTTTTCATTATTATAATTCTCTAGCTGGGGCTATAATAAGCCTCATTAGCATTTGGTGACAGGAAACTCTGAAAACAAAGCAGTCGGGTAGCTAAGCCAGCATTTTAGCTGAATACTGTCTGTAGCTAGAATGTTTATAATATTGATCTATTTTTGCTTGCTGCTAAGTAGCATTTTGTGAAAATTGCTTTCTTTTTAACTATTCTGTGGAAATATTAGTCTGGTATAATGATGCAGAAACATATCTAACTTAATTGATAGAATGTGATGCAAATTAAAGCATTAAGGAGATAAGTGTTTAATTGAAAGTTTATGGGGGCGTGGTCGGCTAATGCAGGAGTAAGTCGCACCTCAGACCGGCTCCCGCAACGGACCCCTACATAATTGAATGTGGATGACCCAGGCCAGATTGCTTACCGGAATGGCAAGAGGGAAGAAAAGAGGAACCCTGAGGACTTCTCCGGACGACTCGGGGAGAAGAATAACAGCCTTCCTGAGGAGAACGGAGGGAGAGGAGCCCCGCGCAGCCGCACCCAACATGGCGCCCACAGCGCATCCTGCAAGGCAGACGAGCTCCGATGCGGAGCAGGAGCGGTCGGAAGAAAGGGATCCCCAGAACAAGGCAAGCGGGGACAGCGGGCACGCAACTCCACACACACCCGACACCAGGCGCCGCGGAGGAGCCGCCGGAGCCAGCGGGGAGAAGCAGGAAGGAAGAGAGCCGCAGACATCAGCAGCCAGCAGCGCAAGCAGAGGGAGAGGAGCAGCTGTCAGCCGGGAACGGACCTCAACACCCGCGGTGGCGGGAGCGGTGAGTGGGGCGGACGGAACAGCCATAAGGGAGGGGGACGCCGCACACAATGCAGAGGCCGAATATGCCGGAGGCCAGGCGGCCCCCCCGCATCCTCCCCCTCAGAGCCGCACAGTAACTGTTGAACCAGAGGACGAGGCACAGCAGGGCAGCGTCCTGACCCAGCCCCCCATGCTAGAGGGGTCCCCAAAGCCCCAAGGGGCAGCAGGCTCAGACCCCACCACCAACAGAAGAAAGGCAAGAGCCCACACGAACCAGGGGCCCCTACACCCCATGGAGTTAGGGGAAGAACCCCCACAACATGTACCCCATCAGGGCAGTACATCCACAGCACACACAGGCTGCACCCCCCCGCTACACAGCCCCACAACGGCCCCCGGTTCTTCTCCCGAGAAGCTCTCTGGACCCAGAGACGCCTCCAATACACCCCCAAATGGCGGCCACCTGGTCCCAGGAACAGTCATAGGGACTCAGTTACATCACGGCACCCCACAGCCGCACAGAAACACAACTCAGAGAAGAGTCAGGCAGCCCACTGCCCAAGGAGCAGTTGACTTCACGGACCCCAGTCCAGGGCCGCACAAACAGACCCCAAGACACAACAGCAGCGACGACCCCAGTAATAGAGAGGGCCAACCAACTGACCCCAGACGCGCATCACAGAGAGAACCCGGTAACCTCTCCCCCACGCCGGAAGCGGAAGACAGCTGGGATTGGAAACAACATCTCAGAGCAATGCCGACACAAAGCCATATCGACACGCTATTCCAACAGCTGGAAACTGCCCGCAAGAAAGACGTGGAGTCGCTTCAATACGAGATTCGACAAATAGGGCAGAGAGTCGAAACAGTTGAGGAGGTCCAGGAGAAGATAACGGAGACCCTCGAGACACACAATCAAGAACTACACCTGCACTCCCAGCAGATCCTAGACCTATATACCCATCTAGACGACCTGGAGAATCGTCATCGACGAAACAATCTACGTATAAGAGGCCTCACAGAGGAAGTTGAACCATCACAACTTGAAGCCTGGGCACAATCCTTCTTTAATAAAGTCTTGAAAAGACCAGAGTCCGCCACCTTGGAAATAGACAGGATCCACAGATCGCTAGGCCCGAAGTCCTCCGATCCCAGCAGACCCAGGGATGTGGTCTGTCGAATACACTTCTTCAAAGACAAGGACTTAATCCTACAAAAACTACGCCCGCTCAGAGACCTATCCTTCAAGGGAGCGCCGATTCAAATTCTCCCAGATCTTTCGCGGCGAACCTTACAGCTACGCAAAGCCCTGAAGCCTTTATTAACCCTCCTACAGGAAAGAGAGATCCCATACAGATGGGGATTCCCCTTCCAACTGCATGCCTCCAGGAATGGCAAGTCAACAACCTTCAGAGGGCTGGGCGATCTACCGAACTTCTTGGGCACACTAGAACTCCCCCCGGTCCGACTCCCAGACTGGCCCTCTCCATGTACCCTCCCAGTGATGCCCCCGAGGAATACCTGGCAGCCATCAAACACAAGATCTAGACGTCGACGAAAAGAACCACGCCAGGAAGGGGGGAGCGACACCAGAAGCGAAGCAGCGGAATGACTGTGCTGAAATCATCTTTTCTATGCCATACAACTGTTTTTGACTTTCCTCTCTGTTGTTCTGACATACTTTCCCTCCCCCCCCCCCCTACTCCCATCTTTAAGAGACGCCTCCCTAGAGGAAGGTAGCGTTAGGTTAAATTGACAGGGGGGGGGGGGGGGAAATTGGATCCGTTCCGGCCTGGGAACGTCCACTCACACCACAAATATACCCGGTCCGTCAAACCGGGAAACTTTCACTACAAGGGGTCGGGAAGCGGGAGGGAGCTCACCCTTCTTTGGCCCCCACTCTCCCACGTAGGGTTAACAGCTTACTAAAGCTGTTGTTTACTGCCTGATATAGGCAGGACGCTAACGCGAGGGGACCCTGAATATCCCCCCATTAGCTATAGTTTATCCCCATGTTGTATGTTCTCCCCCGCATATACCCTTCACCCACGGCCTTCCCCTATGTGTCTTTTCCTTTCCCCCCCTCCCTACCCCGATCCACACGAGGGGAGACGAGAGGCACGCTCCCACCCTTGAGCAAACTATAAATGGCGAACTTAACTTTTTGCTCGTTTAACACCAAAGGCCTTAACAGCCCCCAGAAGAGAAGGCAGCTCCTCTACCACCTCCATAAAAAAAAGGTGATGGTGGCCCTATTACAGGAGACCCACTTCAGGGAGGGGAGCGTGCCGAACTGCTCCTCTGCGTACTACCCCACATGGCTACACAGCCCCGACCCCTTGAGAAAGGCGGGAGGGGTCTCCATTGCCTTGCACAGAACTCTCCAGTACCAGCAAATCGATTCTCTGATAGATCCTGGCGGCAGGTATATATTTCTTAAAGCAGAGATATTGGGCATAATAATTACATTTGCGAACATTTATCTCCCCAATCAGCACCAAGTCTCCACCGCACTGAGAGCATTGAATGCACTTGCCAACTTCGCAGATGGATCGAAAATTATCCTGGGTGGCGACCTTAACACGGTAATGGATCCCGTCATGGACTCATCATCGGGTAAGTCCTCCGTCTCCCGAACTGCAATTAGGACACTCAAAAAAAAGCTAGATACGCTTCAACTAGTAGATCTCTGGAGAATATTACACCCAGAAGTTCGGGATTACACCTTCCACTCAGCGGCTCACAATTCCTATAGCAGGATAGACTACCTCATGATCTCGCACAGCCTTCTAGATAGCTCCCCCTCATGCTCGCATGGTGACCTGCTGTGGTCAGACCACTCTCCAGTCTTCGGAGGCCTGGCGGGGTGGGGATCTGTACCAAGACAACGGACATGGAGACTTAATGATAACTTGCTAAAGGACCCTTTGTGTGTCTCAGCAATTAAGAAAGAGATAGAAATTTTCAAAGAGGCACATCAGTTGGACCAAACGTCTGCACCAATTAAATGGGAGACGCTCAAATGCATAATAAGGGGCCTGCTGATCTCCCATGGGGTCAGAATCAAAAAAGAAAGATCGGAAGCCCTGACGCACTTGTTAGCTTCTCTGAGGACCAGGGAGTCAGCCAATAAAAGACAACAAAGTGAGGTCCTGAGAGCGGAGATCTCTTCAATACGACAGCAGATCCTAGAGATTTTGGATCGACGCTCCCTGGCCTTTAGGGACAAACTTAGACAAGGGTCGTTCGAGTATGGGGATAGGTGCGGGAGTCATCTCGCCAGAACCCTCCACCCCAGGTCGCCCCTCACCTATATACCCAAAATCCAGTCAACTAAAGGGCACCTGGTGCACAATACCAAAGATATACTGGAGGAATTTAAATCCTATTACAATAAACTCTACAATATCCCGACAGAGTCCCATTCTCCCACCCTAACCCTAGGCAAGGAGATAGAAGCTTACCTGACCGAACACGCCCCAAAGGGCTTGACGCCCACAGAGGCGGAGACCCTAGAACAGGACTTTTCCCCACAAGAATTGCTGGACATAATCCAAAACTTAAAAATAAATAAAAGCCCAGGGCCGGACGGCTTCACGGCCAGATTTTATAAATTATTTGCAGAGGAACTCGCCCCACTTGCAATAGAGGCATTTAACACAGTAAACGGAGGTTATCCGTTCCCCAAACAAGCGTTACAAGCCCACATCACAGTCATCCTCAAACCAGGGAAAGACCCCTCGGCCTGCGGGAGCTATAGACCGATTTCGCTAATAAATATCGACATTAAGATGTTCGCAAAATTGCTAGCAAACAGGTTGCAGAATCTTATCCCCGGACGGATACACTTGGAGCAAGTCGGCTTTGTCCCAGGCAGAGAGGCAAGGGACAACACCATTAAAACAATGTCCCTAATAGCTAGGGCCAAATCAACAAACACACCATTATGTCTCTTGGCCATAGATGCCGAGAAGGCTTTTGACAGGGTGAGTTGGACCTTCCTCTCTGCCACATTAAGGAAAATTGGTCTGGGCCCACGGATGCTCCAGTGGATCATGGCGCTGTATCGAGACCCCACAGCTAGAATTAGAGTGAACGGGACCCTGTCTGACCCGTTTACAGTGTGTAACGGAACGAGACAGGGGTGCCCCCTCTCCCCCTTCCTATACATTCTGACCATGGAGTCCCTAGCTAACGCCATCCGAAGCAATGACTCAATAAAAGGCCTCAGGATAGGCCCTACAGAACACAAAATGGCCTTATTTGCTGACGACTTGCTATTATACTTAACCAATCCCCGAGTTGGCATGCCCGTGCTCCTAAAAGAATTTGAAAAATTTGGGAGAGTTAACAATTATAAAATCAACGCACAGAAGTCGGAAGCCCTGAACGTCTCGCTCCCGCAGGCCGAGGCCTCCCATTTGGGGTCGGCGCTCCCCTTCCGCTGGGTTAATTCACACATAAAATACTTAGGGACAAACATTGCCGCAGACCCATCCCTAGCCTATAAACTGAACTTCATCCCCTTTGTCGAGAGACTTGAAAAAGATCTAGGCAAATGGAATCCCCTCTATATTTCATGGAACGGGCGTATCAACACACTGAAAATGGATATACTGCCCAGATTCCTTTACATCAGCCAAAATATACCGATTGGGCTTCCAAGAGCATTCTTCACAAAAATCAGATCACTAATCACAAACTTTGTATGGAAGGGGCACAAACCGAGATTACAATACTCCTTACTGACGAGAGAAAGGGAAAGGGGGGGTTTGGGGCTACCGGACTTGTCCCTATACCACAAGGCCAGCATAGCAAATTGCGCGTTCGACATCTTTAAAAACATAGACTCAAAGCTCTGGGTGGAAACAGAGCACTCGGGCAGAATCGATGGCCTATACGGAGCCATGTGGACTCCCCCCAAGTGGGTCAAGCACATCCCCAACATCTCTCCCTTTAGCCTTCAATTATTCAATACTTGGGCAGGTTTTGCGCCGAGATTAGGATTAGCTACAGTCCCGGGCCCCCTAACGCCACTCATGGCAAACCCCTCATTCGAAATCCCCATAAGCCAGCCGGGGCTGCTATCCCTTCCAGCAGACCCAATCCCAAGATTGAGAGATGTGATGACCCCGGAGGGACTTAAATCCATGACCGAGATCTTGGGCCAGACCCCGCCACAGCCAGGCTCCTGGCTCCAATATCTGCAGTTAAGGGGTTTTGTGAGCTCGCTGACGCCGAAGGTGAATCTGACGGCACCACTCACGGAGTTTGAGCAACTCTGCCTATCGAACACAACCCAGAGACACATGATCTCCAAGATTTACAAAATGCTGTTGAGTCGGGAGACGGAGGACAAGATACTGAAATACAAAGAGTCCTGGGAGCGGGAACTGGGGGAAAACTTCACCGAGGAGGAATGGAGCAAAATCTGGGTACTTACCCACAAGGTTTCCTCAGCAGGCCAAATCCAGGACCTTAATTATAAGATAGTTTCTAGATGGTATAGGACCCCGGACCAACTACAGAGAATTTTCCACCATTCCTCCCCGGTGTGCTGGAGATGCAGTGGGAGCAGAGGCACAATGGCTCACATCTGGTGGGAATGCCACTCAGTGGCTGACCTCTGGAGAGAGGTGACAATCCTGTACAATCGCATCAGTCGAGCAGACGTGATCATGACACCCAAACTAGCCCTGCTATCACTGTTCCCGTGTGCTATAAGAGCAGCCAAAACGAGTCTTCTAAAACATTTTATAATTGCAGTAAGAAGACTTATCCCAAGGTTCTGGCGTTCAGTAACCATCCCCACTAGGGGCATGTGGGTGGAGGAGCTCCACACCCTCATGAGATTCGACGAGTTAGGAGCGGACGAGCCAAAACTGTGGGAAGAATACCACAAGACATGGCAGCCATGGGTGGAGTTCAGGGGAACGGACAATTTTAAACGGTGGATAGACCGAGGCACACTCGACTGAGCTACCTCAGCAGGAGTGGGGATGACATTCTGCATAGCCTCACCCGTTCTCAACTATCTAGTCTCCACCCCTCCCCACCTACCCCCCCCCCCCATTTTCCCTTCACCCCCATCACCATTACCCCCGTGTGTGTCTTAGTTTAAGTAAAATATAAGTTAATAGGAAAGGAGGAGTTTTCAAGAGAGCTTAACACAGGTTCGAGATGGGTTATTCAACCTCGAATTTCAGATCTAAGATGAAAGACAGAGTGAGGGAATGCCACAGTAAGTAGGCACCCCACATCATACTAGATGTCCTCGCAAGAGGCAGTCATACCCCTCTCTAAGCTTTCTCCTCTCCTCTTTTTTCAATTTTCAATTTTTGGTAGAAGCAGTTGCTTTTAGTGACGTTAAATAGACAACTACCTTTGAAATTATCTCTGTTGTGTATTTGTGTGAATTGATCATAAGCTGATGTCAAACAACAAACGTTATGTAATTAATAAAATTTAATTGAACCATAATTGAAAGTTTATGCCTCAGATAATAGAGTCCTTGTTTTATTTCTTTTACTTAAAGGAACCCTCCTGAAAAGAAAACTGATTACAGACTATAATATTCCTGCATTCACAAATCTTGTCCAGTCAGATTCATCAATATTCATTACTTGGTCCAATTATCTCTCTTTCACTAACAATGATGGCTTGTTATCATGTGTATACGTTTCGGGTTTTTAGCAGTCAGTGGCCGTTACATGGAACCCCCTTATTGTTCTAGTTATTCAGGAAGCAAATGCACAATCCATGAGATTCCCTGCCTTTGGATTATCCCATAGGATGCAAACAGTATTAAAACCATGGGAACATTAATAACCGAAGATTTTGGATCATCCATGCAGCGTAGACGAAGAGCAATTATATCTCCAGAATCGGGAGAGTCTAAATCATCCACTTCAATTTTTGTGTGACCTCTGGGTCACATTGGGACTGATATCAACTGAATTAATAAAATGTCCTATGCCATATAATGTCTGTAGATTGATCACATTATGTACGTTATGAAATATGGCAGTCATAGCTTCCAGGTGGAAACCCTTATGGGGAGATATTACCAAAATATTGAATTGTTTATTTAGCCTATAGTTTCTTGCATACAATCAACCTTTCTTCCTGTAATGTCATAAGTGAAAAGTAGAAGGGATGACTGGGGGAGTCCTTAATACCTCAGTGGCACAGAGCCCCCCTGGTCAGAACTCCAGATTGTAACAGCCACAGGAACTGCCTGTCCCCCAGCTTGCCACCTAGGGCTTTGATTTCTTAAAGGAGATGTCCCGCGCCGAAACGGGTTTTTTTTTTTTTAAACCCCCCCCCCGTTCGGCGCGGGACAACCCCGATGCAGGGGTTAAAAAAACCACCCGCACAGCGCTTACCTGAATCCCGGCGGTCCGGCGTCTTCATACTCACCTGCTGAAGATGGCCGCCGGGATCCTCTATCTTCATGGACCGCAGGGCTTCTGTGCGGTCCATTGCCGATTCCAGCCTCCTGATTGGCTGGAATCGGCACGTGACGGGGCGGAGCTACACGGAGCTACACAGAGCCCCATAGAGAAGAGGAGAAGACCCGGACTGCGCAAGCGCGGCTAATTTGGCCATCGGAGGGGGAAAATTAGTCGGCACCATGGAGACGAGGACGCCAGCAACGGAGCAGGTAAGTATAAAACTTTTTATAACTTCTGTATGGCTCATAATTAATGCACAATGTACATTACAAAGTGCATTATTATGGCCATGCAGAAGTGTACAGACCCACTTGCTGCCTCGGGACAACCCCTTTAAGTAATTTAATCAGTAAGGTCTTTTATTCTACTATTTATTTTATTTTTGTAACTGTTTCGCTTTCTCGATATGTTCCTTTTTTTTATATATTTTTGTACTTTTATGAGCATTGTTACTTTTTGCAATAAAGTGTTAAACTTCATTAACTTCAGTCTTTATCTCTCTCTAAAAAACCTATAGACACCAATCAAAGTGTAGTTTTTGGCTGCTGGAGGTTAGTGAGTGTCCATATGTAAGTGCCTTAACAAAGTTTAGTTGACCAACCTGCTTTACAATGAAACAGTCAGTGGTGATGAGCATTTTTGGGGGCGCGTTAGGGTGTGATTTATTCTCCATCAGAGGCCTCTTTCCCACGAGCGTATATCGGCCGGCGTTTTCATGGCCGGCCGATATACGCTACCATCTGGGGCATAAAAGCTCGTGAACGGGCACACAAATTTACAGTTTGTGCACCCATTCACACGGCACGGGCCCGAGCGCGTATACTCTGAGTTCACCATGCCATCACCACTTTCCCCTCCCTCCCCCACGCAGGCTCACTTTTGCTCTCCTCCCTACTCGTTCTTTGCTTCCCCCCATCCCACCTCCTGCCATTGCTGGCTATGGGGAGGGGGTGGTGCCTAGCTCCGCCCCAGCCGCTTGTCCACAGCCAGCAATGGAAGGAGGCAGGACGGGGTGGCACTTAGCTCCGCCCCTTCCCATTGCAAAGAGCAAGCGGGGAGGAGAGCAGGGGGAGGGAGTTTAGCAGCCGTGCTGCTAAACTCCCTCCCACTTCCGGCTACTGTTATGGGCTCCCATAGGAGCCCAAGCAGCGGCCGACATATTCCGACCTAAAAGATTGTTCCAGGACTATTTTTTGGGCCGACATAAAAACGACCGGCGCTATATTGGCATGGTCGGGCGCTTTTACGTCTCAAGAATACTGCCATCTAATCTGATGCATTGGAATCCAATGCATCAGATTACAGCATATATCTGCCAGCTGTAAAAACTGCCGGCTGATATATGCTCATATATGCTTTGCTCTCCTCTCCGCTTGTTCTTTGCAATGGGAGTGGGTGGGATGGGGGCAGAGCTAAGCACTGCCCTGCCCCGCCTCCTCCCTTTGTTGGCTGCAGGGAGGGGCAGGTTGGTGCTTAGCTCCACCCCCTCCCGCCCTCTCCCATTGCAAAGAAGGATCAGGGAGACTAGCAGAGGTGATTCTGTGAAGGGGAGGGAGGGGAAAGGGGCAACGGCCGGGGCCCCCTACTGTGTGAACGGGCGCAGAAACTTTAGATTTGTGCGCCCATTCACGAGCTTCTACGCCCCAGATGGTAGCATACATTGGCCGGCCATGAAAAAGCCGGTCGATATACGCTTCTGGGAATAAGCCCTTAGGCTGGATTCACATGAGCGTTTTATCACAGCAATTTTGCCACGATAAAACACTGGCCGAAAATCATGACCATCTGATGCATTGGATTCCAATGCACTAGTTCAAATGGGTGATTGTGCGATAGGGTGTAAAATCGGCCGGCAGGAAAAGATAGGTCTGGAGCCTATGAGAGCTGCCGGAAAAGGGAGGTGGGAGGGAGTTTAGCAGTGGCTCTGCTAAACTCCCTTTTCCTCTCCGCCCCTTGCTGGCTACCGGCAAAAGGGGTGACGGAGATTAGCACATTAGCTCCTACCCCATCCCGCTCCCACTCCATCATGCCTCCTCCTTTTGCTGACAGCCAGAAAGGGGCGGAGAGGGGGAGGAAAGGGAGTTTAGCAGAACTAAACGCTCTCCCTCCCTGATGCTATTCCGGGTTGCAGCATATACAAGCCGCACTCGGCTGTCTGATTGGGCTTTAAAATGGGAGATGCAGCAGCGATGGGGGCAGCCGAAAAGCACAGCGCCCATGTAGAGGCAGCCTTACAATGTGTGCATTGAATTAAGGGAGTGAAAGTAAGTCACTTATATTCTCTAGGATTTCTCACATATCACATTGAGGGCTCAGTCACACGGGCGCCGATCCGCCCGTGTTTCTGTACGATTCTGACCACTACACTGCAGGTACAGACGACTCTCCGCACCGGCCAGTGAAAGAACACATGGCCAGCAATGGAGACGATCATGCAGAGAGTCATCCGCACACGGTGCGGCTGTCTTATTGTACAGAAACACGAGCGGATCGGCGCCCATGTGACTGAGCCCTGATATATATTTCCAACACTTATGGTGCATTGGCATAGAGAGAAAAGTCCTAATGACATGGCAAAGGTAACAATAATGTGAGTTGATTCTGTAAATGTAGACAGTGCATGAATACATTATATATATATATATATATATATATATATATATATATATATATATAGTAAAAAAATCAATACTGTGCTGTAACTAAACTATTCATGCTCTCTAGATATTGCTACATGTTATAAATGTCGCATAGTCGTCATACTTTCCTTCAACCAACCAGTTAGCTAGTATCAATGCTCTTTCCCGTTGTTGATTTTTATGTTTATATTATGTTTACATTTACTTCATTTACATTTATATAATTAATTGATTTATTTGGTTATATCATGACTTGGAACCTCAACAAACATATTGAATATGACATCCACCAACAGGTTAGGGTCACTTTGGTCAACTCTCAGCATTTGTTCAAATGCATGTATTTTACATTTATGCTTGAGATATCTCATCTGCATCCCATTTCCATTTGCCATCTGTCATCCCGTTGATAGGAGTTTTAAATTGACCTCTTTTTTTCTTGTGCCATTTGTTCTATCTTGTTAACTTTCCATTTCACTGCATGTCAGTTGCAAATCTGACAAGTTTAAGATTTAATCCCTGCAGAATAAATCTCTGACATCAAATTCTAGAATCCACCTGTTTGACTCTTGCAGGTAAAGTAACATGTATATGTTTGACCTTTCCAAACTTCTATAGTCATTTCTGCCTGGGAAAAGCTAGGATTTCTGTTCAACTCTATTATGTGATTTTGATAGAGTGCATTTAAACCTTTTTATCTGATACAACAGTGCATTATAACATATTTAGCTGGAGGCTCTCTGCAAATGCAGATAATCTTCTTTTCCACAACTTCCATTGTAGTCTTACCAACTTCCTGACAGAATCCCCAGACAACAGCAGTATATTAGAGAATTGATTTTTTATAGCACTCTGGATCATGTACTGTACTTCAATTGGAATGTAAGTGATGAATTTGTAAAGACTAAATCCAAGAATTTGGAGAAAATCACGTCAGAGACGTAAATTGGAGAATAAAGCACCAGTTTCTAAACTTTAATGATTTACAGCAACTTATTTTTAAGCATGCTTCAACAGCTTAACAAAGCGAACAGTATACTATAGATATCTTATCTATCCTGCTAAGAGCCCAACTCATTTTCCCGTGATTTATTTTAAGTTTTTATGTTCCCGTACTCATTTAGCCATATTTATTTTTAATTTTAGAATTTTAGGACTGTATTGCTATTTCATACATTGTTTATTCTGGGGAAAGTTTAAGATTTTAGGCATATTTTGGGATACATATAAACAGTATTTACTTTTGAATTAAACAAATGGCACAATGTTTTGCATAATCAATAAGAATATCATTTCATTCAGTACCTTTTCTTCACCGTAAATGTCCAATGACTTTTCAACAAACTTGTGTTTATATGACAGTCAATCTGATAACTAATAAAAGTGCAAATCACTATGTTTACCTAAAATTATGTGTTTGCTGAAAAATCCCTCTAAAATTGCTAGTTACAAGGGGTCTCCTTTCCTTCTAACTTGCTGTCAACTGCCTTTGGTTAAGTAAAGTCTGTCTTCCCATACAGCACACCTCAAAATGAATACAGACAACACATCAACATATATAAAATATATATACACATATATATATTTTTTTCTTTTTTTCTTCAAGTACAGTCTTTCGCTGGTTTCCAGTTTCCTCTACTTTCGCTGGTTTCCAGTTTCACTGATTCTCCAGAGCAGAATTGCGCCTCTATTTACGTTGCCTGCTTCTAGTTCTGCTGCTGGCCCACGTGACTCCGCTGTTCACAGCCATTCATGGATTGCTCCAATCACAGCCATTCATGGATGAATGGCTGTGATTGGAGCATCCAGTGCTGACTGTGATTGGCTGAGTGGGCTGTCACTCTGCTGACTCAGCCAATCAGAGCAATCTCTTGCTGGGAGGCGGGGAATTCAATCCCCGTCACTAGCAACAGATGCTTTGCCGGCTTGACAAGCTTCCAGAAGCCGGCTAGAAGCTCTGAAACCAGCGGTGGGGACCCTGATGACACCTTGAAGGTGAGTATTTATTTTTTTCCCTTAGCTAGTGTAGCTATGGCGTTTAGCGCTGCCAAAACGTGGTACCAAGTTGTGCCGCATTTTCGGCAGTGCTTAAACCACTGCCCATTTATTTCAATGGTCAATGCAGGGCCAAAAACGCTTGTGTGAACAGCTCCAATGAAATGAATGGGAGTGTTGTACAGCATTTGGTGCTGTTCTAAAAAAGCAGCGCTAAACACTGTACAAAAATGTGGTTTGGTGTGTTTTTTGGAATGTCTAGTACAAATTAATTGGATTTACATTGATTCCTATGGAAATAATTGCCTCAAGTTTCATTGGTTTCAAATTTAGCCGATTGCTTTCGGATGGATTACCAACGAAAATAGAGGATTGACTGTATGTGTATACAGGCAGAGTTAATGTTTGTGGGCCTGAACATACCACCAATATCAACTAATAAAATTACCCTAATGGGTGAGTAATCATATAAAAAACAAAAACATTTTAATTTTAGGAAACATCTGCATGCCCACAAGGAACGGATCTATCTTTGATAGAAACTGATGAGTCTTTGAGTAGCCAAAAACTATTCTTGGAGTTATAACACTGATATAATGTTAGGTAATCATTTTATCAGGAATTTAGCAATGAAGACTACAGTATTGAAGTCTCCTAACACGAATGAAGAAGAATAGCCTTGCCTTTCATAAAGTCACGTAACGGTTACAGAGCTGCAAAATAATGGGTGACGATTAGAGATGAGCGAACGCGTTCGTCCGAGCTTGATATTCGTGCGAATATTAGGGTGTTCGGGATGTTCGTTATTCGTGACGAACACCATGCGGTGTTCTGGTTACTTTCACTTCCTTCCCTGAGACGTTAGCGCGCTTTTCTGGCCAATTGAAAGACAGGGAAGGCATTACAACTTCCCCCTGCAACGTTTAAGCCCTATACCACCCCCCTGCTGTGAGTGGCTGGCGAGATCAGGTGTTCGCCTAATATAAAAGTCGGCCCCTCCCGCGGCTCGCCTCAGATGCGGTGTGAGTTAGATGAGGGACAGTGCTGTTTATACCGGAGCTGCTGTAGGGAAAGAATTGGTAGTTAGTGTAGGCTTCAAGACCCCCCAAAGGTCCTTATTAGGGCCACTGATAGCTGTGTGTTGGCTGCTGTTAGCAGTGGGATTTTTTTTTTTCTCAAAGTCGCCTCTGCAGACCGTTGCACCTGGCATTAGGGACAGAAGTGCTGCATAGGCAGGGAGAGTGTTAGGAGTGAGTGTAGCCTTCAAGAACCTCAACGGTCCTTTCTAGGGCCATATTTATCCGTGTGCAGTACTGTCCAGGCTGCTGTTGGCTGTGCTGCATTTTTTTTGGGCTTCTCAAAATCGCCTCTGCAGAGCATTCCACCCTCCATTGATACTGCAGGGAAAGAATTGTATAGGCAGGGCCACAACACAGTTATTATTCATAGAATATACGCAGTGCTGCCTGTTGGTGGGAAAAACCTGAAAACAAATCTATTTGTCCAGCCTCTGTCCGTCCTAACGCCTGTGGACACGTGTGAGCTGCGTGAAAAACATTGCTAAATCATACGCACCCAGCTACGCTTTACTGCTGGCTTCGCCATTTGCTTTCCTTAATTGGGAAAAAAAATACCTGCTCTGCCACAGTTAATAACTCTGCTACCCTCACGTTCTGTGACACATAAGCAGGGACACAGCGCAGTTATTAAACTTCTCAGGTTCATTGAATATACGCAGTGCTGCCTGTTGGTGGGAAAAAACTGAAAAGAAATCTATTTGTCCAGCCTGTGTCCGTCCTTACGCCTGTGGAGACGTGTGAGCTGCGTGAAAAACATTGCTAAATCATACGCAGCCAGCTACGCTTTACTGCTGGCTTCGCCATTTGCTTTCCTTAATTGGGAAAAAAAATACCTGCTCTCCAAGAGTTATAATAACTCTGCTACCCTCACGTTCTGTGACACATAAGCAGGGACACAGCGCAGTTATTAAACTTCGCAGGTTCATTGAATATACGCAGTGCTGCCTGTTGGTGGGAAAAAACTGAAAAGAAATCTATTTGTCCAGCCTGTGTCCGTCCTTACGCCTGTGGAGACGTGTGAGCTGCGTGAAAAACATTGCTAAATCATACGCAGCCAGCTACGCTTTACTGCTGGCTTCGCCATTTGCTTTCCTTAATTGGGAAAAAAAATACCTGCTCTCCAAGAGTTATAATAACTCTGCTACCCTCACGTTCTGTGACACATAAGCAGGGACACAGCGCAGTTATTAAACTTCGCAGGTTCATTGAATATACGCAGTGCTGCCTGTTGGTGGGAAAAAACTGAAAAGAAATCTATTTGTCCAGCCTGTGTCCGTCCTTACGCCTGTGGAGACGTGTGAGCTGCGTGAAAAACATTGCTAAATCATACGCAGCCAGCTACGCTTTACTGCTGGCTTCGCCATTTGCTTTCCTTAATTGGGAAAAAAAATACCTGCTCTCCAAGAGTTATAATAACTCTGCTACCCTCACGTTCTGTGACACATAAGCAGGGACACAGCGCAGTTATTAAACTTCGCAGGTTCATTGAATATACGCAGTGCTGCCTGTTGGTGGGAAAAAACTGAAAAGAAATCTATTTGTCCAGCCTGTGTCCGTCCTTACGCCTGTGGAGACGTGTGAGCTGCGTGAAAAACATTGCTAAATCATACGCAGCCAGCTACGGTTTACTGCTGGGTTCGCCATTTGCTTTCCTTAATTGGGAAAAAAAATACCTGCTCTCCAAGAGTTATAATAACTCTGCTACCCTCACGTTCTGTGACACATAAGCAGGGACACAGCGCAGTTATTAAACTTCGCAGGTTCATTGAATATACGCAGTGCTGCCTGTTGGTGGGAAAAAACTGAAAAGAAATCTATTTGTCCAGCCTGTGTCCGTCCTTACGCCTGTGGAGACGTGTGAGCTGCGTGAAAAACATTGCTAAATCATACGCAGCCAGCTACGCTTTACTGCTGGCTTCGCCATTTGCTTTCCTTAATTGGGAAAAAAAATACCTGCTCTGCCACAGTTAATAACTCTGCTACCCTCACGTTCTGTGACACATAAGCAGGGACACAGCGCAGTTATTAAACTTCGCAGGTTCATTGAATATACGCAGTGCTGCCTGTTGGTGGGAAAAAACTGAAAAGAAATCTATTTGTCCAGCCTGTGTCCGTCCTTACGCCTGTGGAGACGTGTGAGCTGCGTGAAAAACATTGCTAAATCATACGCAGCCAGCTACGGTTTACTGCTGGGTTCGCCATTTGCTTTCCTTAATTGGGAAAAAAAATACCTGCTCTCCAAGAGTTATAATAACTCTGCTACCCTCACGTTCTGTGACACATAAGCAGGGACACAGCGCAGTTATTAAACTTCGCAGGTTCATTGAATATACGCAGTGCTGCCTGTTGGTGGGAAAAAACTGAAAAGAAATCTATTTGTCCAGCCTGTGTCCGTCCTTACGCCTGTGGAGACGTGTGAGCTGCGTGAAAAACATTGCTAAATCATACGCAGCCAGCTACGCTTTACTGCTGGCTTCGCCATTTGCTTTCCTTAATTGGGAAAAAAAATACCTGCTCTGCCACAGTTAATAACTCTGCTACCCTCACGTTCTGTGACACATAAGCAGGGACACAGCGCAGTTATTAAACTTCGCAGGTTCATTGAATATACGCAGTGCTGCCTGTTGGTGGGAAAAAACTGAAAAGAAATCTATTTGTCCAGCCTGTGTCCGTCCTTACGCCTGTGGAGACGTGTGAGCTGCGTTAAAAACATTGCTAAATCATACGCAGCCAGCTACGGTTTACTGCTGGGTTCGCCATTTGCTTTCCTTAATTGGGAAAAAAAATACCTGCTCTCCAAGAGTTATAATAACTCTGCTACCCTCACGTTCTGTGACACATAAGCAGGGACACAGCGCAGTTATTAAACTTAGATAATTCATTCACTAGAGGCAGTGGGGCCTTTCGTTTTCCAAAAAGGGCAAAAATTATATTTGGCCTGCAGTCTTGCGCCAATTTATTTCCTGCCTGGGAAATCTAATCACTGGTAATACAGCATGCTGAGGGGTAGGGGTAAGCCTAGAGGACGTGGACGTGGACGTGGCCGAGGACGCGGAGGGCCAAGTGAGGGTGTGGGCACAGGCCAAGCTCCTGATCCAGGTGTGTCGCAGCTGTCTGCTGCGCGATTAGGAGAGAGGCACGTTTCTGGCGTCCCCACATTCATCGCCCAATTAATGGGTCCACGCGGGAGACGGTTATTAGAAAATGAGCAGTGTGAGCAGGTCCTGTCCTGGATGGCAGAAAGTGCTTCGAGCAACCTATCGTCTACCCGCAGTTCTGCGCCGTCCACTGCTGCCAATCCGAATCCTCTGTCTGCTGCTCCTCCTTCCTCCCAGCCTCCTCACTCCACTACAATGACACCTGCTCAGGAGCGGGAACACTCCCAGGAACTGTTCTCGGGCCCCTGCTTAGATTGGGCAGCAGCGGTTCCTCTCCCACCAGAGGAGTTTATCGTCACTGATGCCCAACCATTCGAAAGTTCCCGGGGTCCGGGGGAAGAGGCTGGGGACTTCCGCCAACTGTCTCAACAACTTTCTGTGGGTGAGGAGGACGATGACGATCAGACACAGTTGTCTTGCAGTGAGGTAGTAGTAAGGGCAGTAAGTCCCAGGGAGCAGCGCACAGAGGATTCGGAGGAAGAGCAGCAGGACGATGAGGTGACTGACCCCACCTGGTGTGCAACGCTTACTCAGGAGGACAGGTCTTCAGAGGGGGAGTCAAGGGCATCAGCAGGGCAGGTTGCAAGAGGCAGTGCGGTGGCCAGGGCCAGGGGTAGAGGCAGGGCCAGACCGAATAATCCACCAAGTGTTTCCCAAAGCGCCCCCCCGCGCCATGCCACCCTGCAGAGGCCGAGGTGCTCTAAGGTCTGGCAGTTTTTCACAGAGACGCCTGACGACCGACGAACAGTGGTGTGCAACCTTTGTTGCGCAAAGCTCAGCCGGGGAGCCAACACCAACAGCCTCACCACCACCACCATGCGCAGACATATGATGGCCAAGCACCCCACAAGGTGGGACGAAGGCCGTTCACCGCCTCCGGTTTGCACCCCTGCCTCTCCCCCTGTGCCCCAACCTGCCACTGAGATGCAACCCCCCTCTCAGGACACAGGCACTACCGCCTCATGGCCTGCACCCACACCCTCATCTCCGCTGTCCTCGGCCCCATCCAGCAGTGTAGTTCAGCGCACCGTTCAGCCGTCGCTTGCGCAAGTGTTCGAGCGCAAGCGCAAGTACGCCGCCACGCACCCGCACGCTCAAACGTTAACCGTCCGCATCGCAAAATTCATCAGCCTTGAGATGCTGCCGTATAGGGTTGTGGAAACGGAGTCCTTCAAAAGTATCATGGAGGCGGCGGCCCCGCGCTACTCAGTTCCCAGTCGCCACTACTTTTCCCGATGTGCCGTCCCAGCCCTGCACGACCACGTCTCCCGCAACATTGTGCGCGCCCTCACCAACGCGGTTACTGCCACGGTCCACTTAACTACGGACACGTGGACAAGCACAGGCGGGCAGGGCCACTACATCTCCCTGACGGCACATTGGGTGAATTTAGTGGAGGCTGGGACAGAGTCAGAGCCTGGGACCGCTCACGTCCTACCCACCCCCAGAATTGCGGGCCCCAGCTCGGTGGTGGTATCTGCGGAGGTGTATGCTTCCTCCACTAAAGCACCCTCCTCCTCCTCCTCCTCCTCTGTCTCACAATCAAGATGTGTTAGCAGCAGCATGTCGCCAGCAGTCGGTGTCGCGCGGTGTGGCAGCACAGCGGTGGGCAAGCGTCAGCAGGCCGTGCTGAAACTACTCAGCTTAGGCGATAAGAGGCACACGGCCCACGAACTGCTGCAGGGTCTGACACAGCAGACCGACCGCTGGCTTGCGCCGCTGAGCCTCCAACCGGGCATGGTCGTGTGTGACAACGGCCGTAACCTGGTGGCGGCTCTGCAGCTCGGCAGCCTCACGCACGTGCCATGCCTGGCCCACGTCTTTAATTTGGTGGTTCAGCGGTTTCTGAAAAGCTACCCACGCTTGTCAGACCTGCTCGTAAAGGCGCGCCGGCTCTGCGCACATTTCCGCAAGTCCCACACGGACGCTGCCACCCTGCGCACCCTGCAACATCACTTTAAGCTGCCAGTGCACCGACTGCTGTGCGACGTGCCCACACGGTGGAACTCTACGCTCCACATGTTGGCCAGGCTCTATGAACAGCGTAGAGCTATAGTCGAATACCAACTCCAACATGGGCGGCGCAGTGGGAGTCAGCCTCCTCAATTCCTTTCAGAAGAGTGGGCCTGGTTGGCAGACATCTGCCATGTCCTTGGT
The DNA here is from genome assembly GCF_035609145.1 of Eleutherodactylus coqui. Lineage (NCBI taxonomy): Eukaryota > Metazoa > Chordata > Amphibia > Anura > Eleutherodactylidae > Eleutherodactylus > Eleutherodactylus coqui. The sequence goes on along the minus strand of NC_089848.1, from coordinate 46,850,429 downwards.
AATTTTGAGGAGTCTACCCAGGTGGTGAGCGGCGATGCTACAATCATTAGCGTCACCATTCCTCTGCTATGCATCTTGAGAAATTCCCTGCAAACCATAAAGGCAGCTGCTTTGCGCTCGGAAACGGGGGCGGGGGAAGACAGTATGCCGCTGGATAGTCAGGGCACCCTCCTGTCTATTTCTCAGCGCGTACAGGAGGAGGAGGAGGAGCATGAGGAGGATGAGGAGGAGGGGGAAGAGACAGCTTGGGCCGCTGCTGACGGTACACCGGCTGATTGCCTGTCATCCTTTCAGCGTGTATGGCCTGAGGAGGAGGAGGAGGAGGAGGATCCTGAAAGTGATCTTCCTAGTGAAGACAGCCATGTGTTGCGTACAGGTACCCTGGCACACATGGCTGACTTCATGTTAGGATGCCTTTCTCGTGACCCTCGCGTTGCACGCATTCTGGCCACTACGGATTACTGGGTGTACACACTGCTCGATCCACGGTATAAGGAGAACCTGCCCACTCTGATTCCCGAAGAGGAAAGGGGTTCGAGAGTGTTGCTATACCACAGGACCCTTGCGGACAAGCTGATGGTAAAATTCCCAGCCGACAGTGCTAGTGGCAGAAGGCGCAGTACCGAGGGCAAGGTAGCAGGGGATGTGCGTAGATCGAGCAGCATGTACATCCCAGGCAGTGCAACAGTCTTTAAGGGCCTGGCCAGCTTTATGGCTCCCCACCAAGACTGTGTCACCGCTCCCCAGTCACGGCTGAGTCGGCGGGAGCACTGTAAAAGGATGGTGAGGGAGTACGTAGCGGATCGCACGACCATCCTTGGTGACGCCTCTGCCCCCTACAACTACTGGGTGTCGAAGCTGGACACGTGGCCTGAACTAGCGCTGTATGCCCTGGAGGTGCTTGCTTGTCCTGCGGCTAGCGTCTTGTCGGAGAGGGTGTTTAGTGCGGCTGGGGGAATCATCACAGATAAGCGTAGCCGCTTGTCAACCGACAGTGCCGACAGGCTAACACTCATCAAGATGAACAAAGGCTGGATTTCGCCAGACTTCTGTTCTCCACCAGCGGACAGCAGCGATACGTAAGCAATACGTAGGCTGCACCCGCGGATGGAAGCTACGTTCTCTCTCACCATCCAAAACGGGGACATTTCTGCTTCATCAATCTGTGTCTAATATTCCTCCTCCTCCTCCTGCTCCTCCTCCTGAAACCTCACGTAATCACGCTGAACGGGCAATTTTTCTTAGGGCCACAAGGCTCACTCAAATAATTTTTCAGAACAATTTGTATAAGTTTCAATTAGCTTAAAAGCGTTGGAACTTTAACTTGAACCAATTTTTCGTTACACTGGGCTGCCTCCAGGCCTAGTTACCACTTAAGCCACATTAACCAAAGCGATTCACCTGTCATCTTGGTTGGGCATGGCCAATTTTTACTGAGGTACATTAGTACTGTTGGTACACCAATTTTTTGGGGCCCTCACCTACAGTGTAATCATAGTAATTTCTATGTTCTTCGCCTGCACTCATGGTACAGAAAGGTGTGTGGGGTTGGCCTACAGTTTAGCTACATAAATGTCACTTGTGCCTTGGCTATACTAAGGCTACTGAAATGGAACGAAGACTGCGCTCCCGCTATACTGCTGCTTCAGAATTGTTACTGGGGCCTGTCTTGAGTGCTACTATTGCTTACATGGAACGAAGACTGCGCTCCCGCTATACTGCTGCTTCAGAATTGTTACTGGGGCCTGTCTTGAGTGCTACTATTGCTTACATGGAACGGACACGTGGAGAGGACACGTAGTGCCTCAAAAACATCCCCCTCCTCCTCCAACAGGGAAAATATTGTTGGCAAATGCCTTTGCATTGGTTCGTCTGGCGGCAGTCCAAGAATTTCACCTTTACCGACACTACAAGAGAGCCCCCCCACCATCCCCCCGCCACGGCCCACTTAATCCTGGCCACATTCCGAAAACCAACAAAATACAACCGTGGTACTAGGTCCGCAGTCACCACCACATTACCACCAACGCGGTTACTGTTAAGGTGCATATAACCACGGACACGTGGAGAGGACACGTAGTGCCTCAAAAACATCCCCCTCCTCCTCCAACAGGGAAAACATTGTTGGCAAATGCCTTTGCATTGGTTCGTCTGGCGGCAGTCCAAGAATTTCACCTTTACCGACACTACAAGAGAGCCCCCCCACCATCCCCCCGCCACGGCCCACTTAATCCTGGCCACATTCCGAAAACCAACAAAATACAACCGTGGTACTAGGTCCGCAGTCACCACCACATTACCACCAACGCGGTTACTGTTAAGGTGCATATAACCACGGACACGTGGAGAGGACACGTAGTGCCTCAAAAACATCCCCCTCCTCCTCCAACAGGGAAAACATTGTTGGCAAATGCCTTTGCATTGGTTCGTCTGGCGGCAGTCCAAGAATTTCACCTTTACCGACACTACAAGAGAGCCCCCCCACCATCCCCCCGCCACGGCCCACTTAATCCTGGCCACATTCCGAAAACCAACAAAATACAACCGTGGTACTAGGTCCGCAGTCACCACCACATTACCACCAACGCGGTTACTGTTAAGGTGCATATAACCAGTCTGACTGGGGCATGCAGACACCTTGACAGAATGAATAGTGTGTGGCACATAGGTTCCCCATTGCTATGCCCACGTGTGCAGCTCCTGATGGCGGTGGCACAGGATTGTATTTCTCATTGCTTCTGTACAGCATTGTGGGCTATCGCCCCGCCCCTATTAAAGAGTGTCGCTACCTAGCCGTGCCAACCCTGTGCAGTGTGTGCCTGCGGTCCCTCGTCGTGGCAGACGCACTTCTAAATAGACATGAGGGTGGTGTGGCATGAGGGCAGCTGAAGGCTGCGCAGGGACAGTTTGGTGTGCGCTGTGGGGGGGAGGGGGTGCGGTTGGGCAGCATGTAACTCAGGAGAAGTGGCAGTGGAGTGTCATGCAGGCAGTGATTGTGCTTTGTTGGAGGTAGTGTGGTGCTTAGCAAAGGTATGCCATGCTAATGAGCGCTTTTCAGAAGTAAAAGTTGTTGGGAGGGGGGGGGGCCCACTCTTGCCGCTATTGTGGCTTAATAGTGGGACCTGTGAACTTAGGATGCAGCCCAACATGTAGCCCCTCGCCTGCCCTATCCGTCACTGTGTCATTCCCATCACTTTCCTGAATTGCCCAGATTTTCACACATGAAAACCTTAGCGAGCATCGGCGAAATACAAAAATGTTCTGGTCGCCCATTGACTTCAATGGGGTTCGTTGTTCGAAACGAACCCTCGAGCATCACGGGAAGTTCGTTACGAATAACGAACACCCGAACATTTTGGTGTTCGCTCATCTCTAGTGACGATATAACTTATAGTTATTAATCAAAAGATACAGAAAGATAAACCTTACTTTGTCAGTTTTTGCATCATGTACATGACAATGGCGCCTTGCACCCAGTTTTCTTTAACTTCATTTAATGTTGTTACTTGAATGTCCACCCTTAATGTGGTAGAGATATTTTGGTTGGCTACACCTGTTATACATAGCATTGACTTAGATAAAAAAGGGACTTTTTTTACCAGAGATTTTCCTGCCTTCTCTTTCCTTAGGGTGCTCTATCCATCCATTTTTTTTCTGTTATTTCCTATATCCAAAAATTGGCCCCTGCTTTTAGAATCACGGCTCTAAAGTCTGCATACATTCCTTACTGACTTGCTATTAGAGAAAAGGGAAATCATTTCCCTGAATGTTCACAGAATTACACCTCAATCTTTGAACAGAAAGTCATTTATTCAAAATATTATTGTCTCTGATCAGGATTTTTTGCCGGTATTCAATAGACCCCCTCAAAAGCAGAACAGATTAAAGCATATTTCTTGGCCTAATGAATAAAGAATGAGTAGTTTTTCCCTTCTGTCTCTTCTAAGAAGCCAATTATTCTTAAATCTCACCTTCTTAGTCTACAGTAATCTCAAGGTAATGTGTTTTCGCTTTTAGGACTTTATTTTGAGCATTTGAATGTTTCGCTTTCTTTTTAATAGGAATATTATCCATTGTTATCACCACAATTTTGTTCTTAGTCTGCCTTATATTTTTTCAGATTTTAGCCATATCTACCCTAAGAAAGACAGTTCCATTATCCCTCCTATTTGCAAAGTTATTGGGTAGTTTTACATTTGTTCACCATACCCAAAATGTTGTTCAATAATAGATATTTTTCCCATTTTTTGGTTCATAATCGATATAGTTTGAACAGTTGCCTTCCTTTTTAGAACAATTTCTCCACCTTCTCCCAACAATGGGACTGATATCTCTGCTCCTCGGCCAACCATGTGATAAACAGCATGAGTATCAACATTTTTAGACCAGTTTCACCCTACTTTATGACAGGTGCATTTATGAATCTGTAATACGGATATGTGTCTTGGCCCGACCATGGGTCTGCTAGCCCAAACTCCAGACATCATAGGGATCTATGGTATTCTGAGTTAGAATCAGTAGACCTGCATTCGGACCACAACATTCGTTCATATCATGGATGCATGAATGCAACTCTAATATGCTCGTGTGAAACTGTTCTTACATTTTTTTTTTTTACTCAGGATTAGAGATGAGCGAGCATACTCGCTAAGGGCAATTACTTGATCGAGCATTGCCCTTAGCGAGTACCTGTCCACTCGGGAGCAAAGATTCGGCTGCCGGCGGCGGGCGGGGAGCGGCTGGGAAGAACGTGAAGGAACGGAGGGGAGATCTCTCTTTCCCTCTCTTCCCCCTGCTCCCCCCTGCTTACTGCCTAAAACTCTCCTGTCACCCCGCCGGCAGCCGAACCTTTTCTTCCGAGCTGGGAGATACTCGCAAAGGACAATGCTCGATTGAGCAATTGTCCTTACCGAGTATGCTCGCTGATCTCTACTCAGGATGCCTGAAGTACTTCAGCAGTTCTTAATATTCAAGCATACTGCTTTGGTTGTGCTGTATTTTTGGAGTGCTCTTGGAAGGTGAGGGAGAAGTTGTCTTGTTGGTCCACTTTACTGCAGCCATTTTGATTAAATACTATTGGAGTCAGATTCAGCTCTTTCTCCGCAAATTAAAAACAATGTGTTACCTTTGTGTGACCCTACTAAATAAACCTTGTGACTGGTTCTACGCTATTCTAAAGTATTGGACATTGTGAATCTGGCTGCTTTATGTTAAGTGGACCTGTTTGTGTGTGTGTGTGTGGGGGGGGTTATTGACTGTACACTGAGCACTGCCTTTGTTCCATAATTATGAAATATGTTATATTGGGACCAAGGCTTGAGAGTTAGTACAACAAGACCAAGATCCCTGAGTTAGTACAACATCTTACATAGTGGATGTCCTAGTGACAGGGGATATCAGATGGCTACCTTTGCCCTGGGGTGTAACGTGAGAGTCCCACCTATGGTGTGTTTCCCTACCAAGCACTGCTGGAGATGTATCTGGTATTTTCTTCCATATTTCTTTATTATATACACATTTGGAGCACTGTCCCTTGTTTTAATCAAAATTTCAAAATAAAAACAAAAATCAATAGAATATAATACATGTAAAATATAATCCAAACTTGCTATGGGAGGCACACCCCTCCAAATCACCCAAAAGATATTTGTGTCCTTGCCTTATTAATTAATTTTAGAGCAGCTTAGAACTGCCATGGGAATAACCTCTCTGTTCATTAGTTTAATCTTCAAAATTAAGGAGATAGAGTACTCTTAAGCTTCTCAGCCAAATTGCAGACACATTAACTAACCATTCACATTCCAGACGCGAGAAAAATCTGTAGTATCTTCCCCAGGCTACTATTAACTTAGCCCACAGCAATAGTCTCAGAAAACTAAATCTAAATGAACATATGACATCACTTTCAGCATTCACCGAAACTTACCGCCAAGTCCGAGTTACAATACAGGAGGGGTAAAAGAAGGGTGGTAAAGTTGTTCTCCCCAGCCACTTTAGAGTAGCTAGGGATTGAAAATGTATGTATAGATCTTGAGTTGCAGCACTTTTGCACCAGTTTTATAGCATAGCACTGAAAAGGTCAATCGTGTGAGTTACATTGCTCAGTCTTCCGAGCAAGGGCTGGTCTTCGGAGCGTGGGACAACACTTACACAGGCGAAACCAAGGAAGCAAGTCTGCTCAGCAATGCAGCAACAATAACTGTACAATGTATTTTATTTTTAAACCCTGTCATTTAGGGCCACAAGATGAAATAATGTATATGCTAAATCAGCTAAACTCTTTGGGACCAATGGATCTTCTTATGGATCAGCCAACTTATTTTCTCCTTAATTATTAATACTGAATGCTGTACAGTAAGCATATTTTGAGTGACCACTTTATAATTTAGAAGTGCATTAAATCACAATTATGTATGTTACATTTTATACCTCCCTCATTAACAATGCATTGTAATAAGATAACACCATCCTTAATATGTAGGTCAGATTTTCAGATGGTTCATTGTTTTAATGAAAGATTTACGGGTTTCATGTTGTACTGCTCCGTATTGTGCTTTAGGGGATTGGTAAAGCTCATATATTGTCAGTGACTGGTAAATTGTCACACAAATGATTTTTAATGATGATTTGTTACAATATAAACATGCATATATACAGATATTCTAAATAGATCTTGATAAATGCAGCTCTTTTCCCAAGCTGTTCCCAAAGGACAGCCTCTGCAGTAAAGAAAGTTTATTACTTACTTATAAAGTTGCCTGAAATAAGCACACATTATTCCTGTCACATATCAGCAGCAGTGTGATTACTTTATAGATTTTTGTCTTGTTCTGTTTGGGGCTTTTCATTTTGTTCTTATAGTATAAAAAAAATGGTAAGGTTTTTGACAGACATCCTGCGAGTTGGGTGACAACAAAGCAAGGCTGACTATTGCAGCTTAGATTACAAATTCAGCTAATAAAGTGCATTGCTTTTGTATTTTCCCTTTGTGTTAAAAGTGATCCGTTAACATTTTAAAATCTGAAACTACCTCCTCTAAGCTATCCGAATGGTTATGAGTAGCATGAAATCATGAAAGTTTAAACTTGGAGAAGAAACTTTGAATGTCATAGGTAGTGATAGACTATTTTCTCTTGATCCTCTTCATTTAGGCAAGAGCTCCACGGCGACTTTGGATGCAAGTCAGGTCATGCAACCAAATATTGCAGAGCAGCCCTATGACATTGCAATGTAAGGGTGCATTCAGACAAGCGTGTGCTGGTGCGTACATAGGTGCACTCAAAACTGGCACGACCATGTACGTGCACAAACACGTGTGAATGTAGGTCCATGCAGCATTGCTTTCAATGGGGCCGCGGCTGCTGCCTGCGGCCCCAGTGAAAACAATGGACTGCCGGCAACCCCTGCAGTGATTTTCAGGGAAGGGCTATAAATATAAGCCCTTCCCTGAAAATCATTCCTGTCTGGTGTAAAAAAAAAATAAATATATATATATATATATATATATATATATATATACTCACCTCTCTGCCGCTGCTGGGGATCAGGCGTGTCTAGCCGCTTGGGTCCCATCACTGTAATGAAGTTATTTTATCAGGCAGGGATCTAAAATCCCCGCCTGCTGAAAGGGCTGCACCTGATTGGCTGAGTGCACAGTCAATCACACGCAGCGATTGGCCATTCATTGAATGAATTCAATGAATGTCCGAGCACTGCCTGTGATCGGATGAGCGCTGTGACTAATTACAGGAAGTGCTCCGCTGTCATTCAATGACAGTGCCAGGACCCAAGCGGCTAGACGCGACTGAGCCCTAGCAGCGGCGGAGGGGTAAGTATGTAATTTTTAACATTTTTTACGACAACTCGGATTGAATTTCACGGAAGGGCTTATATTTAAAGTCCTTCTCCAAAAATCACTGCTGGGGTGCCGGCATCCTATTGCTTTCAATGGTGTCCGCAACCGCATTGAAATGAATCAGAGAGCTTCAGGATCCTCTGTCATAGCTGTCACAGCTGTGGCAGGGGATTCTTTACTTCCTATGGGGAGTCCCCTTGTCACTGAACACTGTGACAGTGCTGTCACAGTGTTAAGTGATGAGGGGACTCCCTGTGGGGAATATTGACACGAATCATGGACCTATGTGGTGCACACATGTCCTATGTTTTACAGGTGCATGCTTTCGCATGCCTGTAAAACATGGACATGTGAACACACCATAAGGAACCAATGGCTCTAATAGATGCGTGGTTATTTGCGGACATATGTACGCACATAAACACGCTCGTCTGAATGCACCCTAATAGAATGCAATGTGCTACATGGTGACTTTGAATGCTATGTAGGTTATGCAACCAAAGATTGCAGTGCAGCCCTATGACCTTGCAATGTAATAGAATGCAATGTGCTGCATTGTGACTTGCAAGATGCCATGAATGCAACCCATGTATCACAAAAACTCCAGTGAAGTTGGAATGGTTGCAGCAACTTGTAAGTTCTATTACACTGCAAGGTCCCTGGACTATAGTATGTTCTGCAGGTCATGTAACCTGTGCTGCAGACAAATTCACAGTGAAGCCTCTTTTTGTGAGATGTAATTTTTTCCCCTTAAATAAGTGTTTACTTTCTTCAATTCCAAAATTGATAAAATCTTTGATTTTTGCTTCACCAAGGTTTCTGTCTGGCTTGACACAATACGCAAAATTTAGCACACTTTTCAAAAGTTATTGTATGTATATTGAATGGTAGTCTAAAAACATTTGCTGACTATGTTAGAGATAGGGGGTTCTAAAATTAATGAATCATATTTAAATATTCATTCGAACAGTACATTCAAATAATTTTAGATATGTGTCGTAGAATGCAATGCCTAAAAGTCCCCTCTATAGTGATATGTATTTTTACATATTGTGTCGTAGCCATGCAGGACTGGAGAGTAGTCAGGAGGAAGCTGGAAGTCATCAGCAGGTAGTCACAGTTGCAGTACAATGGATGAGGCGGAAAGCGTAGTCAGATGGAAGCCAGGAGTCATTATCGGGTAGGTACAGTTGCAGTACAAATGGGTGAGGCTGGAAGCATTGTCAGATGGAAGCTAGGAGTCATTGTCGGGTAGTCTTGCAGAAATAGTAAAGGAGCAGGTAATGTGGAGCTTGACCAAACAATACTGTGAAGCAGAATAATAATGCAAGGAGGGAGTGGCAGGGCCAGGCTTTTATAGAGATTCCCAATTAGCATAAAGTAAAAAATAACATCAAAAATTACAAGGTTTTATTTAATTTTAACTATTTTGAGGAAAACATATTATTTAAAATAGACGTAGACTTCACTGCAGAAAATAAATTCAGGTCATATAAAATTAATCACAGAAAATGGCCGTTACTTACTGACTGAGGAGTGCATATAGATGCATCCTCCTCTCACCACGCAGGTAGCTGACTACCATTTGGTAGTCAGCTACCTGCGTGGTGAGAGGAGGATGCATCTATATGCACTCCTCAGTCAGTAAGTAACGGCCATTTTCTGTGATTGTTTTTAATTCTTGATTTCCCCTTCTGTGATGTAGGTCATATAAAATTAGATTATTTTAGGTAGTTGTCTCCTCTTCCAATTTGGAAACTATGCAAGCAGTATGTATAAAGGGAGTATCCACAGATACATAATATCAGTGAATGTATGCTTGCCTTCTGCAAATTCATTTCACTTGCTGGCATTCTGAATTGATAGACATAGGAATAGATGGTTATCCTTGGAGACATTAATTTTAATCAGAAAAGATAGCAAGGCGGATGATTATGAAATGTTACAAAGAATCAACCTACAGTAATTTAATGAAATTGCATTTTAAATTGATTGCATTGTCTTTTTTCCATTTACAACATCTGTAGTTTTTGGAAATTGCCAATGACTATTTCAGAATCACAAAAGAAGAAGGACAACAAGCTTAAACAAATGTCTATACTTGGAATACAAAAGAAAGCTTTCTTTAAATTCTACTTTACTTTTTTGCATTATTTTATGTTTTAATCTAAAATCTAGTATAATTGGATCTGATCATTTTATATGCATTAATATTCAGTAAAGAGAAACATTCTAAGGAGAAATAATCCCTTTAGGACTGATGCACACAATTATATTAAAGCTCTACACAAGGTATGGTTTGTACAGAATCAAAATATAGCACTCATAGAAGTTTATGGCGCCATAGTATACCTTCTTATGCCTCTGATTTCATAAGGAAGCATACTGGGAAATTTTCCTTCAGATATATAAAAACTTCAATAGAAAAAGAAATTGGCATGCTCCATTAGATGTTGTACTATGGTGATATTCTCTTCTAGAAGATCTTGAAAACCATGAGGAATTGAAACTTATAGTTCAGTAAAAAGTTGCATTACTTTTCATTATCTAACGAATAAGCTTTCTTTACGTAAAAAAAACCTGTTAAAGTACTACTAAAGTAGAGTTACAGATGTGTCTACGCGTAACTTTTCTTAGTTAGGTTATAGAATTTGTCATGATACCAATTCAATATAATTTTGTACTCTCAAGTAAAAGCTTTTTTTTAACATGGAAGCCTATGAAGAGGGATGACTGTCGAATGTCTGACAGATGGCATCTATTGAGGCAACATTTAGATGTATACTTTTTTTTCATGTTTCTTTATTATCTCGCACTGTAATTTCAGGAAACAGATCCAGCAATCATTAACATGACCGACGCATGGTGCTAACTCAATGTACAGCATTGTAAGTGGATTATCGGAACACTTTAAATGTCAAGTTAATGTTTGCTAGATTAGTATGTTGAGTTTGAACAGCAACAAAACACATAGAAGCAATTCGAAAGGACCCTATATCTGTCTGTACCTATGCCCTTCACATTTCAGATATCTCACTTGCATTCTCAGCAGTTTTTGGCACAGAAAGCTATGTTAACACTTGCCTCCCTTAACATGTGACAGAAATTGCAACAGAGCCTCCAATGTAAATTTGAACAAAGCCCAACTCATTGCCATCAGGGATCTAAGCCAAAGAGAAGCATTCAGTTTTTAGTACTGAATGATATAGTATCATGGCACGTAGTGTAAATATTATAGCACACAAGTACATCATTGAGAAGTGTTACTTGGTCAACAAACTTAAGCCTTTGTCTGTGATTGTTATAAGGGAGATGTCACTCATTGTTATGTGGAAGTTGTCGCTATCACTGTTATGGTAATACTTGGGCTTCTGTATATCACCTATAGGGATCCTATATCTGTTAATGTGGGGACACTATGATGATTAGACACCTTCTGACATTATTTTTTGGGTGCTAAAACAATTTGAACTTTTTAAAAGTAATTAGAATATTACACTTTGGGGTCTATAAAACTAAGGCCCCCTGCAAATGCAGAGCCAGATTCCGCAGTACTGAGTTTTTTTTTGAAACTCCTGCTTTTCCCGCATCACCGCCTAGCGATAACGTGGAATCTGTGATCTTTCTGCAATGTGATTGTGGAAGGGCCGCGGATCATATGGCTTCCATTGACTTTAATGGAAGCCTGCAGTGTGGAATCCGCACAAAAATGGAGCATGCTCGATTTTTCCTCTGCTTGTGGAAACCACAATTGGGTTCCGCAAGTGTGCAGGAAGATTCGATATTCCCATAGAATACTATGAGCACTATTTGCTGCGGATTCCACAGCAAATATCCGTCCGTGGGCGGGAACCCTAATAGTCCATGACCAAGCACTATTCCTCCAGGTTTCTATTATATCAGTCAACTTAATGGGCATATTTTAATGTATTAATTTTTATTGCATGGGATATTTAATTATAATATTGGTTGCCAGGTTTGACACCTCGGTTGTATATAATTTGTATTAGAGGTTACTGAAGTCAGTACTATGTTATATATGCATTGTGGTTTTGAGAATATTGTAAAATAGTTTATCAGCTTATTGCTCTCATTGCAGTGAAATCTGTGTAAAATGAATTTAATGTGCAGATAAATATGAAATTCAAACATCATATTGAATTTCAATGCAATTACCCCGCTTACATGTTCAGTATGTAATTTAAAAAGCTCAGTGATTATGACTAGCACAAAAGTCTTATTTGTCAAAAAGAAAGTAATTTCCATTAATATAGATGTATAATTAAAACCATCATTGCTTAGTAATTTATTTTGTCATATGTAGACTTCAGATGTGTGCACCTGCAGTATTTCTTATTCATGACGTCTGTCTTTTCAATGTTGCTGTATGAATAGTATGTTGTATAAGAAATTACTTTAAAGCAAATTTAAGAAGCAAGCTAATCTACTTAACCCATTAAGGACCAAACACTTGACCTGTTCCTTCAATCTAGCAGATCATGTCATAGCTGAAGGGTCTTAGCCAGCTTTACACTTCTTTTCCCCTGTAACTGTGGCCCCTATGGATGATGCTCCTTGTCAGGGATCGACAAGGCTGGACCTTAGCCTGATTTCCATATCACTGATCCACTTACCTGCCTTGGCTTCACCCTGTTCTTGATTAAGCAAACTATAAAAGCCTGGCCCTGGCCCTCACTCCTTGTGTGATTGTGCTCCGCAAGCCTTGATCAAGCTCCATTGTTGCCTGCACCTCTGCTATCAAACTGATACATGCTAATACTGACCTCTGGCTTCCTTTCTGACAACGCTACCTGCCTCCTCCATTGTACTGCAAACAGAGACCTCCCATTGCTGTCTCCTGGCTCTTCCCTGACTACTCTCCAGACCTGCGGCTACCACGCATGAGGCTCCAACATAGTACCTGAAAACGCAACACTTCTATGGATACTTCAGTTACAGCGGAAAAGTGTGAAATTAAATAAAAAAATACAGTTTGAATGTCCCTCAGAAGTCTTATATGACATCATGGGAAACATGGCTGTTAAAAAAGTTACGAAACTAAGTAAAAAAATTACAGAAGAAAATAAAAATATGAAAAAAAGAAAATGACCCACCATCAATGTCAACATAAATTGTTGCCATCTTAGCCTGAGAATATACAAATTATTAAAACATTTAAAACTAAATGACAAACCCATTCCTGTAGTGTATTGTATTGTAGATATAATAATTTTAAAAATATAGAACTAAAAATGTAAAATAAAATCTTTTTTTAACTTTTTGTACACATTACCTCTAATGGAATAAAATTTTTTAGTGAAAAAAGCATTAAAATATAGTCCTGTATGGGCTACAAAAAACGCAGCAAAGATAATTTTGGCTGGCCACGAAAGTAAAATAGGGCTATAAAACCACTGCATGGGTAAAACTGCTAAAAGGTTTCTGCTCGTTTAGGACCAAAATACTCTGATCTTTAAGGGGTTAAAGGAAACACTTCAGAAAAAAGATCTTTATTTTGAAGTGTTTCCTTTAAGTGGATTACTTGACGCATTGCCTGATTGCTGGCTCTATTACATGACCCAATGACTGGGCAAACTAACGTACTGGCGAACATGTATGCCTAATCATTAGGCCATGTAAAACATCCTAAAAGGCATTTATAAAAATGCATCGTATTGCTTTAAGCTAAAGCTCAGGCATAAAGACAGCTTGTGGTATCTGCTGCAACATTTCTTGCACAAGTGAATAAGTAATGTTATTGCACCCAAGGGCACATTTTAGACTTCTACGGTATGTTGTGATATTGATATTCAGTATCTACTGCTGAACGAAGCCTCTGTGACATTTTATGTTTAATGGGAAATATTGCAGTATATTATGTATAATCCAAATAGCTCGATTTATCTGTGCATACAAATGATTATATACTGCTACACATTTTAAGTCATACATTCACCAAGGGAAAATGTGATATGACTTTTTTATACTACTATATTTCCTATCTGCATAGGTTCAGTCATTTGGAATTTATAGCTTGCAATGACTTAAAGGAGCTGTCATGTCAGAGACAACCCTTTTCAGAATGTAACACTAATGACAAACAGATAAGTAATCACCCTAGATCCTCTATCTAGGAAACAGACAGACACCTCCCCGCAACAACCAAATAAAAATGGTCAATCTGTATTACAAAAACAGCTCAAAGTCCACCAGAGCCCGTTCTGTTCTGGGTCACAAAAGGGAATTCCAAGCAAAGGACTCCACTCTGAAGTTCATATGTCCTAATGTGGCATATGAACAGGAACTGTGAGCTTAGTTCACCCCTTTTAAAGCTACAACGTGCAATCCTTCTGCTGCAATATTCCTATATTTACAGTTTGTTTCCAATTTTTAGTAGATAAGGTAAAGTCCCCTGGTGCAAGCACTGAGTCATGACTGGCCCCTAGGGTGATGTCACAACGTAATGTTTTCACGGCAGACTGTTTTTGTGAGGTGGTTTACCATTGCCTTCTCCAGTCATCCTTTACCCCTCAGCAAGCTGGGTACTCATTTTACTGACCATGGAAGGATGGTGTTATGAATTACAGGATTTACGGAAATGTGTATCCACTGATCCAACCCACAAGGCAGAGGCCAGTCCTGGAGAGGTTGGTAATTGACTCCTCAGATAGACAGACAGTAGACAGGAAAAGGGAGATTGACCCTTTGCTACAGAGCGAATGGAGGACCCCTACCTAAAGCAAGGCAATCGCTCCGATAAAGGCAACCCTGCGCTCGAACCTCGGGTTTGACTATCCCTGACGGGGTAAATCCAGACCGAACTGGCAAAACTAAAGAACCAGGCGCAACTGGCAAAACTAAAAAACAAACACAGGGTCTGGAGCAAAAGCACAGACATAAGAACAGGAATTCAGATGGAACCAGATGAAACTGGCAGTAGACAGAGGAGCACACAGATGCGGGATAGAGCAAGGGCAACCATACACAGGAATGGGAGCTGACAGAAAACTGACAGAAAATACATGCACAAACAGGTCAGATATGCAAGAAACTTAAGACAAAACAGAAGGCCTGAAACAGACCCAACACAGGGAGACAGACAAGATACAGATCAGACAGAACTCAGACTGCAAAACAGAACTCAGAGAGCGGGCCAGAACCGAGACAGAACAGAGTTACCAATGAAGGCTGAATGTCGGGTACTAAGAAACACCAATTCAGAGGCAACCAGAAAGTGCATCAGCTCAGCTTAAATAGGAGAATAATGCCCAATTGACCCCACAGGTGAGCTGAGAGGCAGAGAGCTGGTTAATCCTCTCAGTTCTGATTAACCCTTTCATTGCTGATTAACCCTCTCAGTGCTGGACAAAAGCAGAAAGGAAGAGCAGAGGAACTCCAACAGCTGCCTGGAACCGCATGAGGGCGGCAGAAGATGAGCAGCGAACTTACAGATGGAAGGCTGAGTCAACCTTGAGCTGGCTACCTGAACCAAGCAGGGATTGAACCCGCAACCTTTCAGTCACAAGGTAGATAATAAGTATGCAATTTGATTTTTAAAACATACCAAAAATGGTGTATATATTGTACATATTGCAATGTGCAGAGAGAGCTTGGTAGCCAAATTGTCTTCTGCTAAATTTTTCCTTATGGGGTATTCTCTTCTTAAACACGTATAGCAAACACTATTGAAGGATTTCCAGAAGCCAATTTCCCCATAGAATTCATTGGAGAGGTCATCTCCATCCAGATGAATGAGAGTGCTGCTTTTTGTAACTCCCATGGACTACAACTGGATTGGAAGAGTAGCTGCTGTGAATTGGTTAACAAGAGTTGAAATCCACATCTATCACACATTTATGATATATCCTATCTCCAAAAGGCATTTATCTTATTTTTTAAATTCTACTTTCTTTACATGTCTACTGGGGCTTCCCAATGGCTTAGGTATTTGGGTCGCAGGAGTCGCAGTTGCGACCCACCCCAAGGCCCCCTCTTCGCCACTGTGGCATTCAGGGCTGCTACCACCTGCTTCTTTTTCCCCCATGACCGCACCACAACTTTAGTCCAGACAGCCGGGCGTCTTCGGACGGCAAGCATCTGGATTAGGCTGAACTGAAAAGTCCACCAGACTTAGAAGGGTTATGTGAATTCCTCCTGCCAACATAATCTGCAGTACTCTAAAAATTAATATGTATCTCATAAAACATTTTATTTATTTATTAACTCCACCCTGTTCTATAAAACTAACATATTCCTTATCTCGGACAGGGAACACTAAGAGAACCTGCACTTTAACTAGTAGCTCCTTTTGGCAGCTGAAGACAGCCCCATATAGCTGGATGATTTACATGGATAGGTGAGTATCTGTGTTTTTATTTTATTACTTTTCAATTTTGTGTTAATGCTGAAAGATTTTCATATTATTCTTTTGATGGTATACACTAGACCTGGATGTTGAGAAGCAAATATTTTACATATTTAGTCTTTTATTACATAAAGGTCTTGCACACAGAATAAATCTCAAATAAATCTCAGATATTTCATTCAATAATAATATTTTCATGAAGTTAGACATTCAGTTGCATGAAAATTTGCCCTACATCCTTCCAATCTAACACACAATCAATCTAGATAATCCTCTGTCATAAAGCTATGATTTGAGGCTTTTATTGAGTTATTGGTGAAAGCCAAAACCGCAGCACCAGAGTCCTTTACTGTTAAATGTGCTGGTTCTTGCTGCTAAGTACATTCAATAACATATAATTATGTTTTGTTGCTTGTTAAAGAACTTTGAATAGCCATCATTTGTTCTAATACTAAAATAACTAGGTATTTACTATTGTTTTATAAGGTGAAGGCCTTGTTCATATTACTCTACATGAATAAACAATGGTTCGGTCAATGTACAGAAAGACAAACTGCAAATTTAGTCATCTACAATGTTTCTGTTGTGGTTTATCTAATAATGTACCTGCTAATGGCCATTTGACTTAATCCTGTGCAATGTGCATAAAATACAGATAATAATCCGCTTGCTACATCCTGATGAATTACCACAATCGGGCTCCGTCCTTTCTTTGAACTCTTGGGAACCCCCATGCCTCTCTTTTCACTATAGCCCACACTTAGAGCTGAATATATTTGTCCCAAGCAGTACCTCCTTCCAGAGGTACAAATGGAGGTTCTCTCAAATTTTCACCACTAGACACATATGCAGCACAAATGATCTGTTCTCTTCACAGCTGACAATCCACCGACATTCTTTAAAATCCCCGCCTACTGAATGGGCTGCCTCTGATTGGTCACAGCCCTCACCAATTAGAGGCAGCTCTCACTCACCCATTCATAAATTCATGAATGGGTGAGTGAGTGCTGCCTCTGATTGGCTCAGCACAGGGACCAATAAGGGGCAGCTCTCAGCTGTCATTCAGAGCTACATATGACTACAGGATCAGACTACACACAGTGAACAGCAGTTGCATCAACCGGATACACCGGATATGTTGAAACAGAATTGCACTCTTTTGGTTCTAACATTAGGTGGGCAGAGTATGGAGGCACCATAAGACAGCATGAAGTCAGCTAAGTCAGAAACACTTGGCTGGCATGCTCTATTATGGGATGTTCTACTTACAGTACCTGCTTTAGTTTGAGGCCTATGTCACGTGGCAGTATTGACACTTTACAATCCACTGTCTGATGTCTTCCTACATTCTGATTGAAGCTTGTACAGCTCCAATGTCAGAAGATGTCTGACAGAGTATTCTTACCGGCCACTCTGCTGTCGGAGCCTCTCTGGCGCACACACACTGGCTTTAGCCAGCAGATGGCATCGTTGTATAACAGCAAAAAGAGAAAGCCTTTTAGGAAACCCTGAATCCAAAATTGAATTGGAAAAGGTTAAGGTCTGTTTTTAGCTTTAGCATTTTGAAGTCAAAACCCGGAGTGGAACCTACACTATTGGCTTCCATATACTGATGCAAATTACTATCCCAAGTACCATGGTGTGAAAGAAGCCTTAGGTTACACAGGATGAGGACGATGGCAAATAGCTATTGGCGTTCACACATTGATATTTCACCCCTGCTGCCCTGGATCCTGAGTAGTGAAAATGTCCCTGTGCCCCATACGAGGAGGAGTACAAAAATGATGTGTTAATTTGGGGCTCTACTAGAGATTTTGCATTGGGCCTAGAAGTAATGTAACTTACTTTGCAATTTTATATTTTGTAAGAGAGGTAAAAACATATGACATAGTAACATAATATTATAAGATATGAAAAATCTCAGACAAAATAACAATATAATTCAATCTCTGAGTGTCTGGCCATAAACCTATGTTTTAATCATCAAAACTACTTAAACAGGAAATAAGAAAATAACTTTGCAAAGTGTATCACTCTGCAATTTTCGCAAAGGATGTTTTCATCCTAGTTACCATAGTTACGAAGGTACTCAGGGACACGTATGTATGTGTATGGAATTAGAAGTAACAGAACATATTCATGGTAACCAGAGGAAAAATGTGCACTGCTGGCTACACTAGCAAAATATGAAAATGGAACACAATACACATAAAAGGTTTACACGACCGACTAACTTTTTATTATTTCACGACAAGGTGCTTTTATTTAGAGAGAGTTAAAATCCACTTGAAATGTCTCAGCATGGTACTAGGAAGGTTTTATTTGGAGGACACATAAAGTTATTCTCCTTTATGAATGTCTGACTGCTTTAGAGTTCTATTCCAGAATGTACTGCATGCTATGTTCTGTACCTGTGTCTACTTCTACTGTGTAGATGGAAGTTCTCAGACAGACTAGTAATGCCGATAATATCCCATAGAGAAAGTTGCTACTATTAGAAGGTTATTAGAAGGCTATCTATAAAATTTTATACCATAGGTTTTAACTTGCTCCCGTCTTTTCAAATGTAGCGTTATCCATGTATTGTTTTCGATAAGATTTTGACAAACAGTAAAATGAATTCAGTTATTTTTTAGCGTAGGTGTAGTGCTTTTCTATTTGTTGCAATTTGAGATAGAGCAGCTATTACTTTGCACTTATTGTATTATCTACAAATCAGGGGTTATTTGCTGTAACCTGCTTCTTTGCAAGTCAAAAAAAAAAAGTTCAATAAAACTATTAAATAAAACTCCATCTGAGTATTTTCTTGTGTGACAGATTTGTTGCAGGAATTTCGACGTCTCAAAACCAGTTCCATACATGGGTTTTTGCAAGTCACATTCAGATGAATGGGGAAGTTGCAGAAGCAAAAGCATTTGCTGCATATGAATACCTTCCTAGGGTGCATTCAGACAAGGGTGGTTTATGCGCTGCTACAGCAAGATGTAAACCACGCTTCTATAGCAACCAATAGGTTGCTGTGGAAGTGCTCACACAGAGCTTTTTTTACCAGCGCAGAATCTGCGCTAGTAAAAAAGATAGGTCAGTGAATGCAGACTAGCCTGTCAGCTCCATGCTGAGGCGCTGTCCATCGTGCTGACCACAGGCCCCTACGGGAGCCGCGGCAGCACTCTGCTCGCAGCATTGACATGTAAATTAGCTGCTCTGTGGTGCACGCAGCAGCTCGTTCACTACAGAATTCCTTTATGTCAGCAGCATGGTTAACACGTTGCTGTAGCAGCGTGTAAACCATACTCGTCTGAATGCACCCTTAGGGCTTAGTCAGACAAGCGTTTTTTTCCCGCATGTATAGGTATGGAAAAAAAACCGGCTCTATTAGAACCAATGCTTTCCAACGAAAGCGGTCACATGTTCATTTTTTGCAAGCGTTTTAAATTCGCACCTGTAAAAATTAGGACAGCATTTTTCGATTCACACAAAATAGCAGTTTTTGTGCGAATTGATACAACTTTGACAGTAAAAAATCCCACTGTCAAAGCCCTTAAATAAGCCCTAGATGCTGGAGAAAAAAAAAACATTACTTAGAAGCACTGTCGAGGCTCCGAAGTGTCTTCTCACAGGGTCCGCTGCACTGTTCTTCATTATTTTCTTTTGGCCAGGATTGAAAAATCCCTGCCTCCTGGAAGCACTACCTCAGATTGGCTGAGCGCTTTGACCAATCACAGCCAGAATGGCCGCCGACCACATTGACAACAAGGTGAAACCCCTGGATGTGACAGCATCCAGGAGTTTCACATCCAAGGAATCCCCTGCTGCAGCTGTCACAGCTGCAGCAGGGGATAGCGATCCGTTACCATTGCCTTCAATGGGGCCGCAATTTTACAATTGTATGACTGCACAATTGTGAATGAAAAATGACTCTGATGCTTCAGTCACGCGTTTTTTATACATGCGGTCTGCGTTTTTTTTCACATGTCTATAGGTACGTGAAAAAAACGCTTATCTGCCTGAGTTACAATCTCCAGTAAAACGGAAAATTCTGTATTTGGAAAATGACATGGAGCCCTACAGTTCACAAAAAAGTTTTACTTATCTGAATGCTGCCATTCTGGAGATTCTAGAGCATCCTCTAGTATTCTCTAAGAACTTGACTTCTTTGTAGTACTGGTATGAGCAACCTACAATTTTGCTTAAAAAATACAGCAGCCAACCATTGCAGTGATTGTTTGTAGTATTTCCTACTATATGCTTGTTTTAGTGGCCGCTCACCTCAGTGGTCAAATTGTCAAAGACCAGACGGCTTCAGTTGTGGTTTAGTCGTAATATTTCTTATTTCATCTGGACTGTTAGTGGGTCTCCTTGATAAATCAGTGAACAAGCGAACAAGTGAAAATAATTTTTAGATTTTATTCTTCCAGATAAAATAGGATACAGTTCAGATAATGCAAAAGTCAAAGCTTTAAAAGTTACAAAAACACTAAAAAAGAAAAAGGACAATAAAAATATCTACACTAGAAAAAAATACAATTTCAAAAACCTTGGATTCGTTGAGGTATATAAAGAATACATTGCACATAGTAAATTCCAAAATATGGCTGTTTTTGTCTGCCTCTGTCTGAGGACTGCCCATTTTAAACTAATACAAAAAACTGGTATGTTGGCACAACTCTCTATTGAATAGTCATCAGGCAATGGGATAGAATATGCAACCTCTCTTTTATTGACTTGAAACCAGCAACAGATATGTGTTTCAGGGTGAACTCCTTCATAAGTTACACTGGGGAGGGGAGTGGAGGGGAGGGGGGGGGGGTACTAACATAAAAAAGTGGGTGAAGTGGTTACAACATAAGCAGTGTGTAATAAAAGATAAAAGGAAATGAAAGGGGGTGTATAAAACAAAAAATGCAAATAAAAAGTATTCAGGTTACCTCACATAAATAAATAATAATCAGAATCACATAAAGTAACTCAAACATGTAGGTCGTAATAAGCAATACCGTGTCTCAAAATGATTGTGCCATATAATCAGGCAGATCAACAGTTTGAATTTGCATAACAAGTAAATACAATGAAATAAAATAGAATTAAACTAATAAAATCCCTCGTCTACAGAATCGCCATCCTTTCCATCCAGAATGGGCACCACACGTACATAAAAGGATCGGAGATTTGGATTCTTTTTTAATCTGGTGCCTGCCACCATTTATTCCATATACAACAAAGTTGTGTACAGTACGTCACCAGGGTAGGAGTCAAGGGGCTCCCAACCTGTAGTCAAGCTCCTTTACTTACCTGCTCCTATAATTTCTACTATCTGTGTACTGACCTCTGGCTTTCCTCGACTCCAGTACCTGCCTGCTCCTTTGCAGCGCAAACTGATACTACCTGTGTACCAACCTCTGGCTTCCCCAGACCGCGCTACCAGCCCGCAATGAGGCTCTGAACCTGCACCTAATCATTACCGTATATGAAGAGATAAAATATTTAAAGGGGTTGTCCCGCGCCGAAACGTTTTTTGTTTTTTTTAACCCCCCCCCCCCCCCCCCGTTCGGCGCGAGACAACCCCGATGCAGGGGTTAAAAAAACAACCCGCACAGCGCTTACCTGAATCCCGGCGGTCCGGCGTCTTCATACTTACCTGCTGAAGATGGCCGCCGGGATCCTCTGTCTCCGTGGACCGCAGGGCTTCTGTGCGGTCCATTGCCGATTCCAGCCTCCTGATTGGCTGGAATCGGCACGTGACGGGGCGGAGCTACACGGAGCCGGCATTCTACACGAGCGGCCCCATAGAAGACTGCAGAAGACCCGGACTGCGCAAGCGCGGCTAATTTGGCCATCGGAGGGCGAAAATTAGTCGGCTCCATGGGAACGAGGACGCCAGCAACGGAGCAGGTAAGTATAAAACTTTTTATAACTTCTGTATGGCTCATAATTAATGCACAATGTACATTACAAAGTGCATTATTATGGCCATACAGAAGTGTATAGACCCACTTGCTGCCGCGGGACAACCCCTTTAAGCATTTGTAAATGTGAGTAACTATTTCAATGAATACATAGATAAATGCATACAAGTGTGAACATTGAAGCATGAATGCAAACTGAATTACGTAGCAAAAATATCCAAAAGGTTATGGCACTGGTTGTGTGACAGTGGGGAATATAATTTGTTCTAAAGTGGTTACGGAAAAGGTGCTAAAATCTTGGTTATGGGCAATAATGGTGTGTCTGAAGTATTATGTTTGAAAGAGTCTTTGGCAGAATTAGATCTGTGTTTATTTATACGGCACCCTAGGGCCTAGGTAGTGAATCCAACATATTGCAAATTACATTGCAGTAAGTAAATAACACAACTCAAAGAACAGTTTAACCCCTTAAAGACCAGAGAGTTTTGGAGCCAGAAATTTTTAAGCAATTTTATCCATATGGTGGGTTTATGCCTTTTTTTCCTGGGCTGACAAAACTATTTTTGCTGCTTTTTTTTCTGTTCCACATAGGGCTATTTTTAATACTTTTTTTACAGATTTTTTTTTCATTTTTTTATTCTATTAGGGGTAATCTGTACAAAAAATAAAGACATATATATATTTTTTTATTTTTTGCTCTTTATTTTTTAAATTATTATTTTACTGTAAAGTATAGGAATGGTTTATCATTTTGTTTTGGACATTTTGATATATAATTTGTATAATCTTGGATTACAGGGCAAATATGGCAATGGTTTAGGTTGGCATGGTCGGTGGGTCATTTTCTTTCTTTATATATATTTTTACTTTATTCTGTAATTTTTGAAACTTATTTTTGTAATTTGTTTTTTAACATCTATGTCTTCCATGATGTCATATAAGAACTAGAATATTTGCACTGTATTTTCACTTTTATTTCCCACTTTTCCGCTGTAACTGGAGCATGCATTGGAGCCCCAATTGCAGGGAAAAACATCCCCCTAGTGTGACGCTAATCAGCTAAGACCCTGCAATTATGACATGCCAGGGTAGCCAGTGATCATATGATCGCTAAATCCTGTGCATGAAACAGCATTGCCTGTCTTTGCATTCTGTACATAGCACTCAATGAGCGCTGTATAGCCTGTAAAGCAAAAGGGCATAACCTTTGGGTCCTAGGCTGTGTCTGACAGCTGAGGACATGAACTACTCCTGCTAGATTGTAGGAGGTTTAATCCAGCGCCATATTTTTTACTATCAGAGAGCATTATAGCCCAAGACCAAGCGCCATATATGTACGGTGCGTCGATCTTAATCAGTTAAAAATGGTTTGATCAGGAAACATTCTTTTGTTCCATGACTAGTAAAGCTGTTCTTATTATTGCAAATGTTGGCACAGCACCTGCAGGTTCTCTTTCCACAATGGTAGCACTCAATTAGTTGTGGGAAGAAGAGACAACGGTATGGTTTCACTGCTGATTTAAGTCTACTAGGTGTGAATACTAAAATTAGCATACATGCACAGTGGGCGACATACCGGTTCTTTTGTATCTGTATATCTAGTCTGCTCACCATTGGTGGGTTCTCCTGGTTGGCAGTACCTATGCAATACTTTCTTCTGATAACCTTCTTCAAGGCTCACACATGGGATTCAGGCTTTTAATAGTTTTTGAGTCTTGCTCCAGCCTTTTACTTCCTCACATTTTAAATAAAGACCCTTACTGTTAAAGGCCATGTTTTCCCAAATTGAATTCAACCAGATTTGACACCTGGTGACCATTAGATCTAGAAAACTAGCCTGAACTAGCCCACTACATGGCTTGGTCATTGCAACATAGACAAATGAATTCCTTCAAATCAGAAAAGGGGCAAGTAGACAAGGAGGGAGGGGAAAATCACATAAGCTTTCCAGAGTGGAGGAAGTCACCCAGCTTTACAAAAATATCTCTTAGGGAAAAAAATTAAAAGAATGTTAGTAAAAAGTGTTAGTAAAGAGAAAACTATTGTTATGTCCAACCTTCCTTCCATGCTCAAAACACAAACCAATCATACCCACACGCATAACCAGATGGAATTGCTATAATAATTACAAGGTATTAGTTAGTGGATTGGCCAAGTCACATGGGCTTGCATGTCCACTTCAAGGGTCCCTGTTGTCACACCGGCCCCTACTCTAACAAGATAACTACCACCAGGAAACCTGCCTGCAAGCAGGGCGATCGTCCCGATAAGGATGACCCTGCACTGGAACCTTGGGACCTAACTCACCCAGAAATGTTAAACAATCCACAGCAGGACAGGACACCGTTCACACCAACACAAGCGCTGCGGAATAAGTTGGCGCTATATAAATAAAGATTATTATTATATTACACACCAGGAATTGCATGCAACCCAGAACAGGACTGTTCACACCACATGTCTGGCCACCTACCTTAGCTCAATAGCTGATGCAGCACTCACCCATTCATGAATTCATGAATGGGTGAGTGCTGTCTGTGATTGGCTAAGCGCAGGGACTAATCAATGGTAGCTCTCAGCTGTCATTCATTAGCTGAGGTTGCCTCTGATTGGTCACAGTGCTCAGCCAATTAGAGGCAGCCCATTCAGCAGGTGGGGATTTTAAATCCCCGCTGCTGAATATTACTGAGAGCAGTGCAGGGAAAAGAGCCGGCTGGACACGGCAGAGCCGCGGCAGCTGAAGAAATGTGAGTATTCTTTTCTTTTAATTTTAATAACCATTTCTTCTTGTTTTTCAGGAAAGGGCTTATATTTATAGCCTTTTCCTGAAAAAAAATTGCAGGATGCTGGCAGTTTGATCCGCTACCGCAGCTGTCATCTGTGACAGCTGTGGTAGGGAATTCTTTATTCCCTGCAGGGATGAAGAATTCCTTTGCTGCATCTGTCACAGATATGGCAAGTGCAGCAGGGAATTTTTCTTCCTTGCGGGGATGAAGGAAACATCTGCCACATGGAGCAGATGTGTTCTTCATCCTCACGGGGACAGGGCAGTGGCGGACAGGTAAGTTTATTTTTTATTTGTTTTTTTTTTACACTAAAATTTTTGTTGTTCAGTGAAGGGCTTATATGTAAAGCTCTTCCCTGAAAAACAATGCAGGGGTGCCGGTAGACCATGCGTGCATTCACTATAGTGCTTGCATGTCCTGTCTTTGCAGGCGCACGCCTGTAAAGCACAGACATGTGCACACACCATAGGGAATGCATGTTTTTGTGCGTGTGTATGCACGCACAAAATACACACTCGTCTGAAGCCACCCTAACTGCAATCCAGTATTGTATAACTGTTCTCCAAAAAAATGGATCGCAAAAACAAATACATCTTAACTTGCCAAAGTCCTCTTTAATCATTTAGCTGATATAAACAGATTTGCCCTTACTTACCTCTTCTTTTGACTGTATATGTTTAGATATGTGTCACAAGATCACCCAATTTTAAAACAACACGATTTCACTATACTCTGTTACGAGATCTCTATTCTATACAGTATGTGTCTGTGTGGTCACCCAGTGGTTGTCTCATGGATTGCAGAATTAAAGGCTTTTGCTCTCATTCATAAGAAATTGCAGCCCTTAAGCAAATTAGCGATAAGGTAAAGCTAGACACACCTGTATGCATATAAATTATTTTATAATGGTGTGCTGAATCTAAAAGAATATGTATCCTTTTACATTTAAATTGTTTGACTACCAGCCATGAATACTTTTCTAATATTCTAATCAGTAAAGTTAATTTGTAATCATTTCAGTAACCCTAAACTTTCTTAGCTTCCAGCTATACAGAGTTTTACGTGCTTATTGTACTAAGCCAAGGGTGACATTACTCAATCACAAGGCACTTTCTTAAATTTCAAAACAGATTTTGAATTTGAAGTGATAATCATGTCTCGCTTTCGCATACTATAAGAATCACAGTAGCCTTTTAAATTACATTTTTCCAAACAGCATTGCCAAAAGCTTAAATGTTCCATGCTGCTTCAGGTCCCTTAATTATACTCTGTGGTCACATTATAACCAGAAATTGAAGAGTGATTACATAGGAAAAAAATAGTACTTACATTGTAATTAACCTTCACACTTAGAATCCTAGGAATGATATAAAACATTTAGAAGGCATGAAATGCTAATGTGACTACTTATAGTTAATACACAAAGAATTTAAATGAGGGGTTAGTATAGTTAGAACTGACAGAACACCTAATAGGGATACACTTAAAATAAAAAATAACCAAAACCTATTAAACTGTATGGTGACTAATGCTAGAAGTCTGACCAATAGAGGTGACAAACTGGAAGTAATAATGTCTGGGGAAAACTATGACATAGCAGGAATAACTGAGACATGGTTGAATGAAAGCTGTGACTGGGCAGTGAACTTACAGGGTTACAGTATGTTCAGAAGGAATCTTAAAAAACAGAAGGGGGGAGGGGTTTGTCTTTATGTAAAATTCTGTTTAAAGCCCACACTATGGGAGTATATATGTGAGGGAGATGAACATATTGCAATCTCTATGGGTAGAAACACATGGAGGGAAAAACAATAATAAAATCCTCATAGGGTTTCTCTTTAGGCCACCAAAAATAACATAAGCCAATGAAAATCTGTTACTGAAGCAAATAGATGAAGCAGCAAATCACATTGAGGTAATTACTACGTTTGTTCAAAAGCAAAATTAAGGGACGGCCATTTTGGACTTAATATTAACCAACAGACCTGACAGAATAAAGGGGTGCACGGGTGGACACCTGGGACATAGTAACCATAATAGGGAAGCTATTAAAATACTAAACTTTAGGAAGGCAGAGTTCAATCAGCTCAAAAATACCTTTAATATTACTAATTGGGATAATGTCCTCAAAAATAAGAGTACAAACAAGAAATGGGAAATGTTTAAAATCATCTTAAATAATTACTTTGAGCGGTTCATATCTTACAGTAATCAAAGGCTTAGGAGTAAGAGAAAACCAATATGGCTCAATAAAGGTGTAAAGGGGGTAATAAACATCAAAAAGAAGGTGTTTAAATTATTAAAACAAGAAGGCAGCGAAGAAGCACTAGAAACCTATCAGGAAAAAAAATAAATTATGTAAAAGCAGATAAAAGCAGGAAAGATGAAGGTAGAGAGATTTATTTCCAGGGATAGTAAAACTAACCCTAAACTGTTCTTCAATTATATACAGAGTAAAAAAAATAAAAATTTAAAGTGTTGGCCATGTAATAAAAAATGTGGAAAAAATTATAAAGGGTGATAAGGAGAAAGCAAATCTATTAGTTTTTTTTCTGCTTTATGAAAATTTAAGGAAAATGAAATGCCAGATGAGATGCAGAGTGATAAGATAAACTCTCCACTAAATGTCACCAATCTAACCCTGGAAGAAATACCGCCTTCAAAGATTAAAATAGACAAATCAAGCGGTCCAGATGGCATACACCCCCGGGTTATCAGAGAATTAAGTAATGTGAAAGACAGACTGATGTTTCTTATATTTAGGGACATTATAGTGACAGGATCTGTTCCACTGGATTGGCACTTAGCTAACGTGGTGCCGATATTCACAAATGGGTCAAAAAGTGAACCTGAAAACTGCAGTCTGGTAAGTCTTACTTCTATTGTGGGTAAAATGTTTTCTAAGAGATGCTATAATGGAGTAACTCAATGAAAATAGATGTATGCCGCCATATCAGCATGCGTTTATGAGGGATTGCCCCTATCAAATGAATATGATGAGCTTCTACAAGGAGGTAAGTTCTAGACTAGAACGGGGAAGGTCATTGGATCTCGTATATGTTGAATTTTCCAAAACGTTTGATACTGTCCATATAAAAGGTTGGTATAAAAAATTAAAATTCTTGGTATGAGTGAGAATGTGTGTAAGTAAGTGGCTCAATGATAGAATGCAGAGGATGGTTATTACTGGTATATTCTCTAAGGGCACGAGCGGAGATCGGCGCGTATCTCTGCGTGGAAAAAAAAAACGCACCGCAGTTGTAGACGAAAATCCACAACTGCCAAAGAAAGAACATATGGGTGGCAATGGACGTGGTCATGTGGATTTTTGCCAGCACACGGTGCGGACGTTTTTCCACACAGAAATACGCACGGATCGCTGCTCGTCTGACTAAGCCCTTATTGGGTAACCATTACTAGTGGGGTACCACAGAGGTCAGTGCACTGAATAAGTTGAGGACTTTGGCAAAAAGTGGTAAATAAGGTTTAACATTGATAAATGTAAGGTTATGCACATGGGCAGAGGAAATGCATGTCACTACTACACGCTAAACGGGAAACCAATAGTAAAACTGACATGGAAAAGGATTTAGGGCTTTTATTTAACTACAACCTTAACTGGAGCAACCAGTGCCAGGCAGCTCCAGCCAAGGCAAATAGGATAACGTGGTGCATCAATAGAGGTATACGGGCACATGATTAGAGCATTCTTCTTCCTCTTTACAAGTCACTGGTCAGACCACACATGGAATATTGTGTACAGTTTTGAGGACCGTTGCTCAAAAAGGACATATCAGAGCTTGAGTGGGTTCAAAGAAAGGCAACTATAGTAATAAATAGAATGGGCAGACTACAATACCCAGAGAAGTTATCAAAACTGGTGTTATGTAGTTTAGAAAATAGATGGCTGAGGGGCGACCTAATAACTATGTATAGATATATCAGCGGATAATACAGAGATCTCTCCCATCATCTAGTTATACCAAGGACTGTGACTGTAATAAGGGGGCGCCTCCTACGTCTAGAGGAAAGAAGGTTTCTACATCGACACAGAAGGCTGTTCATTATTGTTAGAGCAGTGAGCCTATGGAACTCTGCCTGAGGACGGGGTGATGGCGAACTCGATAAAAGAGTTTAAAAGGGGCCTGGATGCCTTTCTTGAGCATTAAAATATTACATGTTTAATCATTGATTACTTCAGAAGGTATGTTGATCCAGGGATTATTCTGATTACCAGGTTGGAGTCACAAAGTAATTTTTTTCTCTTAAATGGGGAAAATTGACTTCTACCTCATTGTTTGTTTGTTTTTTTGCCCTCTGCTGGATCAATATTGTGGGTAATAGGCTGAACTGGATGGACATATGTATTTTTTCAGCCTAATACCCCATTTACACTGACAGATGATCGCTCAAAATTTGCTCAAAAGACAGTTTGAGTGACAGTTTTAAGCGATCATCTTTGCATACTTTATAGTAGCTAATTAGCTACTATACAGCTTTGCAGGCACAGAGGGACACCACCGCTATCTCTCGCCAAACACTACAGCTGTTTTGCATAAACAAACAGCTGTAGTGTTCTCTGTGCTTACAGCCCGTGCCCCGCTGTGAATTCACAGCAGGACACAGGCACAGAGAATCTTATCAGTGCAGCTGACTGATAACAGCCTGCTTCCTTGATAAGAGCTGATCCCTCAATTCTAGCAAGCTAGAATTCAGCGATCAGCGACTCGTGCACGAAAACTGCATGATGTCAGTGCATTTGGACAGAACGATTATCACTCAAATGATTCTTTTGAGCGAATTTTGAGTGATTCTCGTTGTGTCTAAATCAGCCTTAACATACTACGTTACTATGCTACTATGAGTCATTCAGTCATGTTCAAATCAAATCAAGTGTAAAAAAAACCATCTTCAAGCAAAACAAATACAATGTATACTTTGCTATATCTGTTATTAAAAAATAACGATAACAATAATGGCAGCTTCATGACTTAGTTCTAACAATTGGAGCAAAGGTTGTTCCATTATACCATAAAATAATATTGATCATCCTAGTACTGAATCAGAAATATAAATAAATTAGTTTAGATTAAAAAAGATGGTCAAGTCATATAGAAAGATTATACTGAGAGACAGTATAATAAAATGACAATTGTGTGATGTTGCCTTATTCTTTTATGCTTTTGACCTTAGGAGATAACTGTACACATGCTGATGAAATGGAGTGTTTGTACTGTATTAACTATGTTTTAGAGTGAAGTCAGACGGGCGCTCTTTTGTGTGCACCTAAGAACGCAAAAAAAGTACCTCTGATAGGACCATTGGCTCCCTATGCAGTGCTCAGATGTCCATCTTTTACAGGTGCAAAATACTCGTACCTGCAAAAGATAAGACATCCATGTGCCCGGAAGTTCAGTGCTGCACATAAAATATCCCCACGGGGAGTCCTCTCATCACTGAACACTGTGACAGCACTGTCACAGTGCTCAGTGACAAGGGAACTCCCTGTAGGGATGAAGGAATCCCCTGCCACAGCTGTCACAGCTGTGGCAGAGGATCGCAATCTTCTCCCATTGCTTTCAAAGGGGCTGGTGAATTCAATGAATGGCTGAGCACTGTCTGTGATTGGCTAAGCACTCAGCCAATCAGACCAGCGCTTTAAGGACACTGCAGGGGACAAAGCAACAAGACGCGCCAGAGCCCCGACAGCGACGGACAGGGGATGTATATATTTGTTTTATTTTTTACAGCAGCTAGGGATGATTTTCAGGGAAGGGCTTATATTTAAAGCCCTTCCCCGAAAATCACTGCAGGGGTTGCCTGCATCCCATTGCTTTCATTGAAAACAATGGGAACAGTGCTTTTGACACACCTCTTTTGCACATCCATGCAGTGCATTTTCTTTGCGCAGCACAGATGCACACAAATACAGGCTCATCTGATTAAGCACTTTAAGTGTCAGTAGCTTGATTACTGTGTTAAGCACAACACAAAAACACAAATTGGTGCATATATACACTTTTTGACATGTCTAAAGGGATTATCAAGTTTTAAAAATTGATCGCTTATTCTCACGATAGGCCTTCAATATCTGATCAATGTGGATCCAACTCTAGGGAGCCCCATCATTCAGCTGTTTGAAGGGACCATGGTGCTGGTATGAGCGCAGACACCTCCTCTGTCCAGAGAGCTTCTGTTACTCAGAATGCTGTAATTTTAGTAAGGGCTATTTTAAGTGTTGCAGCATTGTCCTATTTAAGAAAAAGGGATAAAGCTGCAATACTCAAAATGGCCACCACTAAAAGTACAGTGCTCTAAGTAACAGCTGTTTGCCAGACAAATATGATTATTAATGAGGCTGCTATGATGGTGCACCATTCAATCAGCTGATTAGTAGGGCTCCCAAGCCCTACATGTCTGATATTGGTGGTTTATCTTGAGAACAGTTTATTAATGTTAGAATTCTAGAATACCCCATTAGGGCTCAGTCAGACGAGCGTGTATTTGCGCGCATCTGTGCTGCGCAAAAAAATCTGCAACCCATCGCCAGCCTGTGAGCACATTGCAGGGGTCTGATTAGTGATAAAGGGAGCTCTCTCCCTTTACCAGCCATTCATCTGGTATGTAAAGGGTTGAACGTCTGGGATCTGAGGTTTCTTGACTCCTGGCCATTCCAGTTGGAGCCCGACTGAAATCAGACAGCCAGGTCCTTGCTTCTTTTGATACACATTGCTGATGCACAAGCTGTAAAATTGGCTGACTTGGTCCTAGTGGTTAGCATTGTTGCCTTGCAGCACTGAGGTCCTGGCTTTGACTCCGACCATCTGCATGGAGTTTGTACAGTATGATTTCCTGCATGGGTTTCCTCCAAGTACTCCAGTTTCTTCCCTCACTATAAAAATATACTGATCAGTTAATTGGCTCACTGTAGAAATTGGCCCTTGTTTGTGTATCTGAGATTCAGTGGGGAAATTAGATTGGTAGCCAGATTGGGGACAGGGACTGTGAGATACTTTGGCACTATACAAGTAATGGGAAAAAATAATAAATATGATTTTTATAAGCAGAATCTTAGCATTTTTAAGCTTTGTGTCTGAAGCTGGAATATACATAGAAAGCATGGGCCTGATTAATGTTTTAATAAAGACCTATAGCCAATGCAGTTTCAAGTTTAGAAATATTAGGTTACACTGGGCAAAAAGTCTACTCTAATATTTGCAGTTGAGCCTTTGGCCTGTCTATTTATCATAGTTTTATTGGAAGGCTCTCAGGTAATGGTCAAAATGAGATATGCATAAATCAATGCAGATGGCATGTTAATAGCTCTTACAAACTGTCCAATTTTTCTTACAAGCTTTCTTACCACTTTAGATGACTTTAAGGCTTTCTCAGGACTAAACATAAATCTAGAAATATAATGAAATTGGAGACATTTTCTTACTACATTGCCATACCATTTTCTTTTGGATGCATTTCATACTTCTTAAAGGGGTTTTCTAAGATTAAAAATAAAACAACATAGCTAAAACATGTCCCCATACCGCAGCACCCCTGTTTAGCCAACTAATGTTTTTTTGTATTTTTTTTTATGTACCTTTACCTTGAGCAGCCATCATTCAGGTAGTCACTCAGAAAGGTGTTGAAGCGTACGAAAGACAGTCATTTGAAAGGTTCTACACAGAGTGTTGATTCTTCATTAGTTATTGGCTGAGATATTGTTTGTAGGGGAGCTCTTCACACAAATTTTTTTGGCAGTTGTTCAAATAATAACAACTATGACTTTGCACCCAACATATTTTGATCAACCAGCAACTATTTTTTCATTGATATGAATCGAAATGACTAGCGACCAGTGAGGGAAGTATTGCTTGTCCCTCTGTTGGTGTCAGTGTTGACATGGATAGATTGTTGTTTTCATTCACTCTTTTGAGCTATTTTTCGGACTTGTAAAGCTACCCTAATGCACCATAAACGCTACCTTATGGCGCCTATAGAACGTATAATCAGAGTTTGATCATTTTACAGTCCCCAACATAATCCACAATAGGCAAAAATTCTTGCAATAGAATTTTCCTTCCAGATTTAGCAACTCTATGTTGACACTGCATCATGAAATAAAGGCTCATTCACATTAGCGTAAGAACCTGCATCATTGGTTTATGTTAAAACAGGATAAAATAGCGCAGCATGCAGCACTTTTTAGCCAGTAAAATGCTTGACAGCTTGCTGGAAACCAAACAGATCCCATTATAGTCAGTTTAGCACTGTTCAATTCCATCATAAGAAAGATCCACTCAGCCAGGGATCGCCATTTTCCCGAACAGGAAAATGGGAACTCTTAGCGTCAATGTGAACCACCCCTTAAAAATTTAATTTCGTGTTACAAGTGCACCCTTGAGAATGTTTCTACATGTGTGACAGCTGCGGTAGAGAATTGAAGAATTCCTCTGCTGCATCTGTCACAGATGTGGCAGGAGCAGCAGGGAATTCTTTTTACTAGCGGGGATGAAGGAAACATCTGCCCCATGTGGCAGATGTGTTCTTAATCCCTGCGGGGGACACGGCAGCAGCGGAGGGTACGTTTTTTTGGTTTTTTTTACACTAAAATTTTTGTTTTTCAGGGAAGGTCTTATATGTAAAGCTCTTCCATGAAAAACAATGCAGGGGTTCCGGCAGACCATTGTTTTCAATGGAGCTGCCGGCAGCAGCCGCGGCTCCATTGAAAACAATGCACGAACCTGCATTCACACGTGGTTTTGCACATACATGGGTGCGCACCTATGTATGCACAAAACGCGCTCGTGTGATGCCACCCTTAAGTGAAGTGTTTAGTTTGTGTTTTTCCCTGCTTCCAAGTACGTGTCCTTCTGTATTGACTATAGAATCTGAGATTTAGGCAGGATAACAGAATTATTTAACAACATTGTTTGAGTATATCACCCACGGAGGTAACTAGGTTTGTTTATGCTACCTGATGGTGTAGCATACAAGGAGCGTGCATTGGAAAAATGGTTTATTCCAGTCACAGAGAGCCCAGCACACTGTAAGGAGGAAAGAAAAAAAATAAAGGAATCTTTCCTAGTTATGGATCTGTGCCATGAGTAGGGGGAAAAAAACAATTCTAGGGGGCTTCTCTAATCAAAGATAGGATTTCGTAAGGGCTTGTGTGGGTGTAAAATGGTGACAAGCCAGACCCGGCCTGAGAGAGAGAAGCTTTTTAGGCAAGGCTATGGGTGGTATACTAAGTAATAGTTTTGAAGATGGCCGGAAAATCACCAAACAGATTGTAGGGGGGAGAGAGAGGGCATAAAAGGCAAAGACCCCCTTTTGACATAGCCACATCAGGTTGAAGTGTTTATTTTTCCTGCCCTCCTCTCAGATGTGTTTCCTTTTGATTGCTGAATTGACGGAGAGTAGTATCATGTTGTGCTACCTAGTGTGTAGCATGTGCTGAAGTGGTCAGCTGTTTATTGCTTAGTTATATTATCAGGATAGAATAATATAGAACACACTGCCTGAGGAGTAATGTGTTGTTTCCTCTACGTGTACTGCCTGGGGAGTAGTCACACATTGGCTACTGGGATAGAGTAGTCGGGCTAGCCAATCCGGTGAATTCAGGTGAAATACAACAGGTAACAGGAAATTATGGGGAATGTGCTAAGTAATGGTGCTGACCGGGATAGTGTCCAAAAAGACTGCCAAACAAATTGTGTGGGAGAGAGAGCAAAAAGGTGGCATAATGTGTTTTAAAAGACAACTGTGACAGAGAGAATCCCAACTATATGCTGACAATACTTGGACAGACAAGCCTCATTTATGGACTGTTCAGTCTTATCAGGACATATTCTGACTGACTGACTGACATGACATGAGAAAGTTGAGAAATTCTTTGTCAGACTACCAATTATGTTGTTAAACTACTAATAACTTTTTGTGTAATGTGTGTTTCATCATATTCTACTTGGACATTCAGAGAGAGAGATACCTCTTTTAATTACTAATGACTAATATTTGAAATTATTTAATGATTGTCTGCTTTCTAAATATATTTTGCAATATTTGAAGTATGTAGCAGTGCTGAAAAATAGAAAGCCGTAGTTTCACAAAGAGAAAAAAGTCAGTTATTCTAAAAGGTGGGGGCTAGCATTTCTCAGACTTCAGGGAAGAAGCTGAGCTCAAGGCCAGAGAGAAGGAAGGGCTGAGTGTGTGGCTGTGAAAACTAACATTGCTTGCTTGCAATGAATAAAACTGTGTTAAATAAATTGCAGGTTTTTAATTGATTTTTAGAACTATGCAGTATTTTGACTGTGTGCACAATAACAGAGCTGTTTGCGTAAAATATTGTGAGACTGTCATTGCCATGAAAAAGATGTAATTTAATGCCATATCAGCATACAGGGAGATACCGCAGTAGTAGGAAGAAAAAGGCATGTTATATGGGTGGATTGCAGAAGTGAGATGTTGGTAAAGGAAGAAAATGGGGGACGTGAATTAAATGGTTTTAGTAAGTATGCGTGTGTAAAAGGCAAAAGAGAAAAGTTGAATGGGAAGAATATAAGAAGGTGTTTTAAAAGGTGTCTGAAGGTGTGATTTAGAATGTCTGTGCAATATGAATACAATTCTTTGTTGATTCCTCCAAAGGGGGGATGTTTTCTTATACACAGTATGAGTATATGTCTTGTATAGGAGATGCGAACACTGAGCTAGTAACTGTTAAATAAGAGCAAGAAGAAGCAGACAACTGGCCAGAATCAAAGGGGTGGAGCTAGATGATGTAAAGGTTCATGATGGCTCACCCTCTCTTGTCCACAAAGGAGGGGGTGAGAATCTTGGGCTGTCAGGAAAAGTTGGGTGGGAATAACAGTATTTCAGGAAAAGCTGAGAAGATAAAGAAATTATTGCGCTTGACTAATCTGATCAGGCATTGCAAGCAGAATCATATAAATAATGAATTTGCCTAAAGGGATATTACATTTTCAATGTGGATGGATCCTTGTAGATTATTTTGCCCTGTTATAGCTTTTCCACTTTTAAATGAATGAAATCCTCACAGTTAAAATATTTTCACAGTTCCAAATTCAGCTACACTCTTTCCGCTAAATGGGATTACTGGTCATACACGGGATCCTTGTACAACTCTGTGTGTGGTAGTGCCTGGAAATGGGGAGAACATGACAGCAGGGAGCAGTAAGCAATATTCGCTAATAAGTGTTGCATCGCTTCTGTTAGAAAGGGACAACTTTGGGCCTCTTGTGTCCAGGGGGCAGGTACTCGGGTCCCATGAATGCTATGGGTGACTGGTTAGACAGAAATTGGGAAGCTTCCAGTCCTACCTTGATTATAAAAAAAAAGGTTGGGCTTCCTCCTACGCCTCAGTGCCACCCCTGCATCTTGGTGAAAGGTGTATGTTCATTTTAAGCTTTTACTAGAAGCAAAATGCTAATGGGAGGTCCTAAGGTAATGTTGACTCTTCCAGATGGGGGGGGGGGGGCAACAATTTTCAGTAACAATTACAGGATGATGACAACAGCCTGCAGCTATGGCTCCACTTTTTGTGATGCTGAAAGAGTTTGGATTCTGCTTCGG
Source organism: Eleutherodactylus coqui (assembly GCF_035609145.1). Classification (NCBI taxonomy): domain Eukaryota; kingdom Metazoa; phylum Chordata; class Amphibia; order Anura; family Eleutherodactylidae; genus Eleutherodactylus; species Eleutherodactylus coqui. Next base: position 46,813,931 of record NC_089848.1, on the reverse strand, counting down.
GCCTAAGGTGATGGTGATTTTCCTAAGCTCTGTGTATCATATGGGCTAACTGTATTTTTTTTGATCATAGATAGTTGCAGCTAGGTCAGGACCATAGAAATAGAAGTAGCAACATTGAATCCCGCTATATTATTTTCACGTGGATTCAAAGGGGGAGGACAAAATTGCATCCGAGAATGTTAAAGGTAAACCAATTACGAATGCGAGGTTTGAGTTTTTTTGTAGATTGTCACAGAATATCGTGATGGACAAGCAGAGCAGGTTATGCATTGATAACCAATATTGGTAAGCGGGAGGAATAACCACTCCTTTCCTGGAACATATCCAAGGAGGTTGGAGATAATGGCACTCGCTGCAATGTGTAAGACTGGCTTGAAGGTAAGCATTGACCTGTGGTACACTTTTGGAATCGCATTTAATTTCTCACCTTTTGTGGTGCAGTGGAAATTTTTGTTGTTTTTTCGATGAATTATTGGATAAACCAATCTAGAATGCAGAATCGGTGTTTCGTTTTCTTTGTACAAGTCCACAAAAATCTTCCCGGAGAGCCTCATGTGGTGCAGAACATAGGGGCGGCAGAAATGCAGTTCTAAGCTCTCACTCACAACCTGAATGTTGTGGATTCAATCCCTGCGTGGCTCAGGTAGCCAGCCCGAGGTTAACTCAGCCTTCCATCGGTAAAATGAGTACCCAGCTTGCTGGGAGGTGTAGAAGATGACTGGGGAAGGAAATGGCAAGCCGCCCCAGACTTTGCCTTTGCCTACCTTAGATCTCTGCCAATGTTCACACCAAGGATGTAACTCCTGTAACTCCGGAGAGTAGACGCAGGAGATGGGCTCTCCATAACTAGGGTATGACTGCCAATCTGGTTACACCTGGATTGGGTGTGGATATTTTCTCTGTTGCTTATTGCAGGAACGAGTCTCAGAGGGAGACTGTGACTGGTAGAAGAAAGTAGAATGAACATACACACTGACGGAGAAAGGTTAAACCCCTGTGCTTTCCCCGCACGTTTTACACTATAATGTCACACCTGAGTCATGAGCTACTCTGTCGCTCTGAGGAGGTACGTTTATGAGATAAAAGGACATATATGAAATTGTAAACCTAAAAGTACAAGACTTTCTTATCCCCCTCTGTCTCTCTCTTTCTTTTTTCCAGGTAAGTCACATTTGCAAAGCCGTGGTGGCACTGGTAAAAGTTGAGGACACTTGACACTTTTTGTGCTCACAGGACATGTTTTTTTGCAGATGGGACTCAACCATGTCCCGATTTAAATGGTTATTTAGCCTAATGACTTTAGACTTTTATTGAAGTGAGGAAGCATGGCAATCGGAAAAGAGGGGATCACTGTGGGAGCCAGGAAGTGGGTGAGTATAAAAAAATACATTATCTAGCTCCCCGTCACCTCCCCTATTAGCAACATAACTTAGTTTATGGTGCTGTAAATAGATTATGTGACAATTACTTAATAATAAATACTAGTAATTATTAGTAAATTATAGTACCACTGTTTTGGTGGCATGATGTGCCACACAGCTCTACTACATGCATGTCATACACACACAGCTCTGCTACATTGCTTTTGCATATGAGCTGCACATGATTTACGAACTTCAGCTGCTCACTGAGGAGACATTTCCACTAGAGATGAGCGAGCACCAAAATGCTCGGGTGCTCGTTACTCGGAACGAAATTACCACGATGCTCGAGGGTTCGTTTCGAGTAACGAACCCCATTGAAGTCAATGGGCGACCCGAGCATTTTTGTATATCGCCGATGCTCGCTAAGGTTTTCAATGTGTGAAAATCTGGGCAATTCTACAAAGTGATGGGAACGACACAGTGACGGATAGGGCAGGCGAGGGGCTACATGGTGGGCTGCATCTCAAGTTCCCAGGTCCCACTATTAAGCCACAATAGCGGCAAGAGTGGGCCCCCCCCCCCGCACTGTCAGCGTAAAGATCGTTCTTCTCTGCCATAGCTGTAACAGCTGTAGCAGAGAAGAACGATGTTTGCCCATTGAATTCAATGGAGCCAGCAATACAGCAGGTTCCACTGAATGCAATGGGCTGCCGGCGATCGCAGGATGAATTGTCGGGAAGGGGTTAAATATATAAGCCCTTCCCTGCAATTCATCCAGAAATGTGTTACAATAAAAATATATACCGGCGTATAAGGCGACCGGGCGTATAAGACGACCCCCCAACTGTCACCTTATACGCCGGCAATACAGTGGAGCAAAGAATAAAAAGCATTACTTACTTCTTCAGACGATCTGCGCCGCTCCTGCAGGCTGTCACTCCCTCCTGGTGTTTGCAGGCTCTTGCTCCCTTCTGGTCCACGGCAGACTATTGCTTTCTCTACGAAAGGCTTGAAATCCCCGCCTCCAGAAACACAGCCAATCACAGCCATTCAATGACATCATTGTCATTGGCTGTGATTGGCTGAAGGCACATGTGTTTCTGGAGGCAGGGATTTAAAGCCTTTCGTAGAGAAAGCAATAGTCTGCCGTGGACCAGGAGGGAGCAAGAGCCTGCAAACACCAGGAGGGAGTGACAGCCTGCAGGAGCGGCGCAGATCGTCTGAAGAAGTAAGTAATGCTTTTTATTCTTTGCTCCACTGTATTGCCGGCGTATAAGGTGACAGTTGGGGGGTCGTCTTATACGCCCCGTCGCCTTATACGCCGGTATATATTTTTATTGTAACACATTTCTGGATGAATTGCAGGGAAGGGGTTATATATTTAACCCCTTCCCGACAATTCATCCTGCGATCGCCGGCAGCCCATTGCATTCAGTGGAACCTGCTGTATTGCTGGTTCCATTGAATTCAATGGGCAAACATCGTTCTTCTCTGTCACAGCTGTTACAGCTGTGGCAGAAAAGAAGGATTTGTCTTCTATATGTTCTCAATGGGGTCGGCGCTGCTGCCGCCGGCCCCATTGAGCGCATATAGAGAAGATTTATGGCCTTTAGAAGGACCGTTGGGGTTCTTGAAACCTAAAATACTCCTAACACTCTCCCTATAGCAGCTCCAACACGATAGCACTTTCCCTGAACTAATGTCAGAATGCATCCGTAGCGAGCCGCGGGAGGGGCAGATTTCAATACTCGGGTGACACCTTATCTCGCCAGCCACTCACTGCAGGGGGGTGGTATAGGGCTTGAACGTTGCAGGGGGAAGTTGTAATGCCTTCCCTGTCTTTCTATTGGCCAGAAAAGCGCGCAAATTTCTCAGAGATGATAGTGAAAGTAACCCGAACATCACGTGGTGCTCGTTAAGAGTAACGAGCATCCCGAACACCCTAATATTCGCCCGAGCATCAAGCTCGGACGAGTACGTTCGCTCATCTCTAATGTCCACTCATAGCTTTCTCCTATCTGCTGCGCAAGATTTATATACTTCAGCTGGTGGCTGAGGTGAAATCATGGCTCGCCGCTGTGTCATGTAAGCTGCATTAGCTTCATGGCAGCATTGATCCCTCTGTGGTGACATGTTTGCACGACAGCAATGGGTTGTTTCAACACTGGACGATTAGATGAAGGCTGGACTGGTGTTGGTGGCACTAGCACTTAAGATGACATGATATCACTTTAATGTTATTGGTCAATATACACTCCACACAGGTGTAAAGCTGTCTCACAAGCAGGTACAAACTTCCAGACTGAGTACTGCTTTATCCATAGCAACTGAGGCCACGGGGGTTTGTGGGTCCACTCATAATTCCTCATTCAGCTCAGAGACCATGTGACTGATCACATGTCAATGGAAGCACAGCAGAAGTATCGCTTGAATACTCATCCCTGCCCACCGCCAGCCGCGTCATCCTGCACTGCCGGCACATCATGCACTGTACTGTGCATGCGCGCCAGCTCAAGGGACGGGAATAATGCAGTGGATCCAAGAGGTGAGTATGGGGATTTTGGGGGGCACCGTGGCGGACTCCTCTGCGATATTCCTGTCCCTCAATTATATTTATTATTAAAACCAGATAATGAAACATTTTTTCATTTTTCTAATCAGTTTTTATTGTCTGATTGTCAATTTTTTAAATATGTTGTCTATACATGACTGAGGGCTGCAATCTTTCATGAGCTGCATTTAACATTGTTTGGAGCATTTAGAGAGATACTTAGAGAGATACTTTACAGCAGCTTCATGGGCCATTCATACAATGGACAGGAGAGGACTCATTGATTTCTATGGGAGACTATTCTAGACTTGTTATGTGACCTATGCAGGGAGTCGGAATAGATAGTCACAGCTAATCACCATTTGTGAGCAGTGGATCCTGCCTGTGATGTCAGTGACATGACTACTGCAAAGTTTTCTCTACAAATCAGGAAGTGACAGACTAGTTTTAGGCTCTGTGGTCAGAGTGAAAAATGCTGAATTTTTGAAAAATACAGATTGTGACTGAAAATAATAAAAAAATCTCACCAAAAATGAACAAAAAATAGTTTAAAAAAAATTTGGGATTTTTTTAATAGATAATTTTCAGATGACACATTCTGTTTAACAGAAACTTTTGGTTAAAAAAATCCAATGTTAGAAGAATTTTGATATTTAAGTCTGAGACTAACTAGGGAGAAAGGAATATCATCATTCAATATTTCTAAATCGTTTCCCCAAATACTTAAAAGAAACTCAGCTTAAAAGCTCTTACTTATCAAAGTTACTTTCACAAAAAAAAGAAATCTGATTCACAGAAAATTTGTTCATTTGATTTTATGTTGCACTCTAGGGTCACATACACTCCTTGTAAGCTGTGCTCTGAGGAAGGGAAAAAGTTAAAACACCATATTAATGAGGTTTAATGAGGCCAACTTCAGCCTTACCTGTCAGGATCAGGACAGCGCTCCACCAGATGAACTACAATAACAATGGAACATGTGATTAAACGGAACTTACCCAGTAACCAGTGGAGTTCCCAAAGGGAGACCCCACTAGCACCTCCACGTTCCGGCAAGCTTGTAGAAATTAGGAGATGAAGCTTCTCAGTCTTTCCCTCTATCCTGAGTGATCAGGAGAGCTGCTTGGTGTTTGTGTCTTCCTATGGAGGACCTAATATACAGATTGCCAAAGAGGAACATGATAAAGTCACCTAGCGCTTCCGAGGGGAACAGGAAAGAGTCAGTCAAAGTTTTAAATTTTTAGCAATTTTAGAGTGTACCACATAAAAGGAATAGTGGCCATGTGCCTAATTTCAATACAGGTAAGCTCCAATAGTGAAGGGGTAGGTGTCTGTAATAATGTGAACATTCAGTATACAGTAGGTGGAGACTAGAGATGAGTGAGCACGCTCGTTTAAGGCAGATACTCGAGTGAGCATCGCTCTTCTCGAGTAACTGATTACTCGTCCGAGCACATTCGGGAGGGAGGGGAGTGAGATCTCCCCCCCCCCCCCCCCGCTCACCGGCACCCCCCCTCTTCCCCCCCCCCCTGCATTCGCTTGGAAGAGTAATCAGTTACTCGAGAAGAGCGATGCTCGCTTGAGTATCTGCCTTAAACGAGCGTGCCCGCTCATCTATAGTGGAGACCTATCTTATAAGGAAAAATGTGAACTATATAAAAAATGGATACAACAAGAGTACAATTTGTTCTACAATACTCCAGAGGAATAAGTGTACTCATTCCCAATTATATTAATTGTTAGTTAATTTCTAGTATTCTAGATGCAGAAAAGAGATAAGTGCTGCTTTTTTATGGTATTTTAGACGGCCTGAAAAGTTTCTTAGCCTAAGTTTGTGCCCTTCCTTATTCATCTGAGTTTCTGAATACTGTTATTAACTTTATTTCTGATAAGGGCATGTATGAGAATTTAAATTGTACAATTTATACTGATCTGAATAGATTAAGATCTAAAGAAGAAATAGTAATTATAATCCTTTTCCGAATATAATGTAACATTAGATTGGCTTTATTGATGCATGGTGGGTTAGAAATCCTTTCAAAAATGTTTTCTTATTATAGAAGTTCCTTTCAATCGTTGTCGAGAATTGATTAGATATTTTGTAATTCCATCCATATTCTGCATATTGGGAAGTTGGTCTATGAATCCAGTGGAGTTTCAGAGACTCTCTGGTTCTTTTTGTCTTTTCCCATTGTGTGGTAATCTATTGTTACAGTTTAATTCATATTGGCTATCAAATATAAGTAATCTTGAAACACGTCCTAAGAAACTGTTAAGTTTTATGGAGTGTAATGCATTTCTGTTACTAGTCAGGTGGTGTCGGACATACTAAAGTGTCGGACTTACAAGACATTTAATGCAACAGAGGACAATGTACGGCCACAAATAGACCTAGATAAGCTGGGGGGAGGGGGTGGACAGAAAAATGGCAAATGAAGTTCAATGTTGATAAATGTAAGGTTATGCACATGGCCAGGAGAAACGGATGTCACCAATATACACTGAATGGGGTACTGCTAGGGAAAAGTGATATGGAAAAGACCTGGGGGTACTAGTGGATTGTAGATTTAACTGGAGTAATCAATGCCAGTCAGTTGCTGCAAAAGCAAATAAAGTCTTGGGGTGCATTAAAAGAATATAGGGGCGAGGGACGAGAACATTATTCTTCCACTATATAAGGCACTTGTTAGGCCCCGCATGAAATACTGTGTACAGTTCTGGTCACCGGTGCTCAGGTAAGATGTTACAGTGCTTGAGGGGGCTCAAAGAAGGGCAACTAAATTAATAAATGGAATGGGAGGACTGGAATACCCAGAGAGGCTATCAAAATTGGGATTATTTACCCTGGAAAAAAGACGCTAAGGGGCGATCAAATAACTATGTATAAATACATGAGGGGACAATACAAGGACCTCTCCCATGATCTGCCTATACCCAAGACTGCGTCGGTAACAAGAAGGCATCCTCTACGTCTAGAAGAAAGCAGGTTTCATCGCCAACACAGAAGGAGGTTCTTTACTGTAAGAACAGTGAGACTGTGGAACTCTCTGCTCGAGGATGTGGTAATGGCAAAATAACCTCATAACCCTGAAAGCAAAGTTATTGCCATTGTCTATGATGGGCATCCCACATATGCCTAGAAACTAGGGTGGTCTTATTACTGATACCTTTTACATGATCCCTCACTCTAATGTCTAAATTCCCTGTGATCCTTGCATATATAATCCTGCACACAAGGACAGGTATCTAAGTAGATTACTCCAACAGATTGGCAAGTAATAAGTTATAGATTGTGTAAACATGCCCTGCAGTTGGGTTAGTAAAGGATTTACATGAATGAATGGAAGAGCAAGTTATAAAGGTACTGCAATGAAAACCACCTAATAGCTGCCTATCTAGTCAAGTACCAATGACCTTAAAGGAAGAGAAATGACTTCTCAGTAAGCCAAGAGATTCCAGTACTTATCCAATATCAGCTTGACTTGAAAACAGCTATTGTCAAATTTTCCAACAATCTCCAGATCTGATTGCAGATGATCATGGCTCCTTTGGGTCCTAAGGATCACGAGGGATTAGTGATCACATTCCAAGGCATATCAATATGAGCCCCTAAGTACATGTCTAAGATAGCCATACTTCAAAAATCTATCTTGGAGGTCACAGTTGTACTTCTAAAGGAACATAAGCACAAATAGTTTTTCCTTAGGTGGAGAAATTGTCCCTTAAGTATAACTCTCGAAAGAGGTTTCAGATAGCAACTCTACTATTTGAGTAGACTATTCATCTCTAAGAGTTTCCAAAAATAAACTTTTGTTGAAATGGAATTGTTCACATCTCACTGTATTAAAACATCAAGGAAGGGTAAAGCATGCCATTGTACGTCTTAGGTTAACATAAGACTAGTGGGGTACACATTCAAAGTCATGGAAAAGATAAACATCTCCCTGCCATAAAAGTAATATATTGTCAATGACTCAAGAGCACAATATGAACAGTGAACCTGGTCACATTATCAGTAAAAACGCAAGTACCCTTCCACCAGCCCAGGAGCAAATTCGTATTAGCGGAGCCACACAACTGAAGGGACATAGGCACTTTTACACTGACATTCAATTGAGACAATGAACAAAGTAAAAAGAAAGTTATAACATATTGTCTTTACTATATGACAAACAATCAAAACATATGCTTTGATTTAGTATCAATTTTTTTTACTCCTACCAAATGCTGTCATTGCAAGCCAATGTTTTCTACACCAGGAGAGTAGAAGCATTATATTTTAGTGTAAGATATGCTGCAAAGTGATTAATAACCCAATATGTTGCCAACACTGGCTTTGTAGCAGTATTCTAAATGATTCAGCAATTAGCGATGGTAGCGTATCGAAGCTGTGAAACAAATTATTCATATTTATGTTCACATCTTTTTTGTATTGTCAAATTATATAACTTACAAGATGAGAATACTGCATAGCAAGCTGTACGCATTAACCTCTTCTTGTACTAAGATACATAAGATTCATGTGTACTGTGCATTACGAGGATTTTTTTATTTTTCTTAATAACAGAAAACTCTTTCACAATTAGTTTTGGACAGCACCCTGGGAAGGGGAAACAAAACAATATTCTTGCGCCAGAAAAAACTGAGTCACATTGTGTGGGCTGCCCATGGCTGACAGGCCGCCACATCGCTGGTCAAGGTTCGCCCTACTAATAGTGTAGTGCTTCTCAGCTCCACCATTAAAATCCTCTTGTTATTCGCAAAATCCAGGAAAGCGTCTGGGAGATATCCAGGGCATGCCTATACCTTGGCTGCAATAAAAAAATTTAAAAAAACAAGTAACAAAAGATCCCACACTCTGTGAATAGATGGTCAATAGAATTTGTGTGTAAACAGAATAACTTACTTGAGTGAGAGGTTCGTGGTCCTTGGTGAACATCCTCAATAATCCCAGATAGCCTCTTAATTATGACACATTTTCTTCTTGTTTTCTTTTTCAGGAAAGTACATGCTTCTCCAATCTTTATTTCATTAGGACCGAAGATATAGTACAAGACTACAACGCATTTCAGAGATCTTGCTAAAAAGTTTGGTACCATGTTAGCCAGTAGAGCAAAATGTGATTGTTCTCAGTAAGAGAAACTAAGTAATCTTGTAGATATGATACCTTGTACATATGATATGATATGATATATGATGCAAGTTTTACTGACACTGCTGCCTCCTTTCTCAAGCATATCATACAGAGACATGTTTACAATATGATGGGTTTCTTATAGGTGGGTGACTGGAAATGCATTTGTGCATGCATGTGTGCCCGCACTCAGACGAGTGTATGAGCCTGCACATGCCAAAACTACACATAGTTGGAAGAATATGGCCAAAAGCAGCTCTCACCTGTCATTCATTCATTCACTTTACTGATCAGACTTCTTGCATTCATTGCCATACAATTTATACGGTTGTTGTTGTTCATTGTATTCATTATGCTACTTATAGTCTTATTAGCTGTTCTATCAGTTCTAACTGCACTCGCCCAACCCCCTGCTCGACCCCATTCCTAATACTTTGTCCCAGTTCACTGTCTACACTCTTCTCCCCTATTACTCTTTTTGCCCTCCCGCAGCCCCTAGTTTAAACACTCCTCCAACATGTCCCTACTGTAGAGCTTGTATCCAACAGCAAAGTCAGCCCAGTTCTCCAGGAACCCGAAGCCCTCCTTCCTACATGAACTCTGGAGCCACTCAGTTACCTTCCTAGGCTCCCACTGCCTTTCTGGTGTGGCTCATGGTACTGGTAGTATTTCCAAGAATACTACCTTGGGGGTCCTCGCACTAAGCTTCGATCCTAGGTCCCTCAAATAATTTTTGAGGGTCCGCCATTGACAACTAACTTTGTCGTTGGTGCCAATGTGCACAATGACCCCTGGATCCTCACAAACCCCTCCCAGTAATCTGTTAACCTAATCCGCGAGGTGTGTGGAACTCAAGTGCCAGGAACACAACAAACCATTTAACGATCTCGGTCTTCGTGGCACATTGCCCTGTCTGTTCCCCTTATAATTGAGTCCCCCAACAGTAGGATCTGTCTAGCCTGCCCTGAACTCCCCTTCCCCTTCTTACTGGAGCAGTCATCTCCCTGGCATTCAGAGGGCAAGTCATGCTGCAGCAGTGCTGACCCTGCAATGGTATGGTAACGTATTGGGGTGTGCCAGTTCAGGACTAACTTTTTTTTTTAATTGCTCACACGCTCTGACTGGCTGCTTACTCTCAGTCACAACTGGGGGGGGGGGGGGCTTGTTTTTTTGCGTGATAAGCTGTAGGTTTTTTGTACCATTTTTGGGTACATCCATTTTTTTTATAATTGCTATTGCATTTTTTTGGGAGGCAAAATAAACAAAACAGGAATTTTGCCTTTTTTTAGTTGTTTTTTTTTTTTTTTTTTACAGTTTTCCTGTGTGGGATAAAAAGTGTATTCAATGCATTGTACAGGTCATTACAGATACCAAATATGTTGGATTTTTACAATTTTTCATTTTTTTATACAAATAGGGCAAAGTGTGCAAAAAGGGGCCAGTTGTAATTTTTTTACATTTTCTATTACACTATTTTTATTATTTTACATTTTTTATGTCCCTGTAGGGGACTTGATCCATAACAGCTATGATCACTACTATAATGCATTGCAGGACTTCTAGACTCCAATTCCTTATCATTCGCAATAGTGATTATAAGTAATGGCAAGTCAGGATACCAGTATATGGCTTCCAGCTGCCATGTCCATCCATCAGCCTTCTATAATTACATTGCGGAGGTCCAATGATGTCACAGAGGGAGCACACACCCTCTGTGAACCTATTACATGCCACAATCTACATAGATCACAGCATGCAGGGTGGTCAACAGCAGAGATCAATTTTCTCATGGAGGCTGACAATCTGTCACAACTGTCTTTTTACATCGTCAACTACATGATGAAAGTTTACGTCCTGGTGTATTAAGTACCACCTTGCCAGGACACAAACTTACATCATTTAGCCTTATAGGGTTAAGGAATTTATCTCAGCATGATGTGATAGGTTACTAATATTCATCCTCTATGTATATTCATATTCGTAAAATGTTTAATATATCCATTTTTACATTAGAAACCAAATCCATCTGTTCTCTTGCACATATGAAGTATAGAGTAAACCAGGTTTCTAGTTAAAAAAATAATCTGTAAAATGGTATATAAAACAATACTCAAATATAGAATTTAACTGTTTGCAATAAAATGTTGATATATGACTTTAAAGGCCAGACAATGATACATTCTTAAGTTCTAGCAAAAAAAGAGAAAAGATATTCCTACAATATTCGGCTATTTCCTGAATTAAAATCAGTTGCACAGTTATGTCACCAGAGTCATATTTGTCTGTCTTCTCCCTTGGCTGCCTCTATTCATCAACTCTTCATTCCTGTTTTGCAGTATCTTGCCAGATATTCCATCGTGTTCATCAAGTGAAGAGTCTCATCAGAATCACAATCTGCTCAACTTCTTAATGGTCTTTAGCGATTTTGTTAAGAAGAGATTAAAGATTTTGCTTAACAAACATTTCGAATAGCCTTCATAGAAAAAGAAAAGGTGAACACAAATGCAGCAAACATAACAATGAGCTATGAGCATTATGGTGGTCATGAAGACTTTCTTTTATCATCCAGTAATTATGATGCTTTTACCCAAGATATTTTGTTATTATGATGTAGCCTATATTGAGAAGTAAAGTCTTTTAAATGCAAAGAATGAATGGAAAAAGAGGTAATATAAAGAGCATAAACAGAGACAATAAAGTCAAATGATAAAAAATGGTTCACAGCAGAAATTTCAGTGGCTTCACGGTTATTGTCAATGGAATTTCCTTTTAAATGTGCAATAACATTTCTAGGAAAGGATTAGGAAGACAAAAATAGGCGCACACATGGTGCAAATAGAATACATTATTGGATATGTTTTATATGTACAGCAAATATAGTATGATATCATGTTGGCTGGAAAAATCGATGTGATGTACCAGAATCAACTTTTACCACCTATGCCTAAATGCTAAAAATCTGATTGATTGGGGATTTCATTACTAATTTCCCCACCAAATCTCGAGAACAGGGGTCCCATGTCCCCAACTTCTAAGCACTACGAGGTCGCTACTCCCACCCACAGTGATGTCAGATTGAATGGAGCAGTAGTCGATGAGGCTGTTGGAGATAGCACAATAGTACTCATCTATCTCTGGCAGTCAATTTCAAAGTTAATGGAAAGTTAATGTGTATGCATTCCATTCAATCTCCACTTCACTGCAGAGGATGCAGTAAGCCTGCAGTGAGGAGGAGATGCTAGACATGACCCCTACCGCTCAGACTTTTATCAACTATCCTAAGCACCTTTTAAATACTCTTCTATAAAAAAAAGACAAAAAGCATTATAGAGGTGATATCTTTATTGGCTAATCAGCAAAAATTCTATTCACAAGCCTTCATAGCTCAGAGGCTCTTCTTCAGGCAGGATAACAAATGAAAAGGTGAGTGAGGAGACTTATAAGACCATGCAAGCTCCTCTGGGTAATTTATGGAAATGACAAAGAGGAAACTAATACCTCTGCAGTGCTTCCTATTGGATGGCAGCATTCCTTTAAATCAAGTCTTAACAATGATTGTGAATAGGAAACCAAAACATAAAGCTATACACAGACAGCTATTTTGGGGTGTTTGCCCTTCATCAGTGTAGAGTAGGTTTCTGGCTTAGCTGGTGGGAGGCCTGTGATGTGGGTCAGGAGGGGTGTTGTGTTTCCTTAAGGACATCACCCAAAAAGTGTGTGGAGACACCTAGGGTGTGAGTGGGTTGGGGGATGGCATAGTCTCTCCTCAGGGAAAGCATCCAAAAGAGGTGTGGGGACACCGAGAAGGTGAGTGAGGAGACTTATAAGGCACTAGAAGGTGAGTGAGGAGACTTGTAAGGTAATCCGTTAAGCCAGAAACCTACTGCACACTGATGAGGGGCAAACACCCAGAAACAGCTGTCTGTGTATGGTTTTCTGGCTTGGTTTCCTATTCCCAATCATTGTTAAGACTTGTTAAAAAGTCAGATTGATTTGAAGGAATTCTGCCATCTCATAGGTTGCGCTGCAGAGGTATTAGTTCCATCTACCTTTTTTGAACAAATTAAAAAACATTCCTCCTGAAGAAGGAGCCTCTGAACTCTGGAAGCTTGTCAACATCATTTTCCTGGACAGTCAATAACGGTATCACCACTACAATAATTTTGCGTTTTTGTATAGAAATATTTTACATCACCTATATTTTATATAAAGCTGTATAATATTGGGATTGGGGTTCTGTGGAGGCCATATCATCACTTCCCTTCTAGAGCTCCATTTGCTTCTGCACACTAAAGATATCTGTCAGTGACATTGGCCTTATGTTTGGGGTCAGTGTCCTGCAGCAGAATTAATGTGGAGTCCTCAGAAAACTTCTATTTTAAAAAAAACATCTTCATTTGCTGCATCTTTTTCACAGTACTGTGTATATATCACCTAGTGTATATATAGAATTGAGTAATCAAGTTACAACCCCTTTACTTTTCCTATTTAAGACCTAAACAAAGGTCATGCCAAATTTCATGTTTGCACCACAACAGGAAGTTAGAGAATTAAATTAGTTACATTACATAGGGGTGCCAATACTTTTGCAATTAGAATCGAATAATCAAGTTGTGAGCCCTTTACTTTTCCTATTTAGGACCTAAAGAATGGTCGTGCCAAATTTCATGTTTGTACGACACCGAAAAGTTAGAGAATTAGATTAGGTACATTACATAGGGGGTAATTTACTTTTCTGCTTAGAATTGAATAATTAAGTTTTAATCATGCGAGTATTTGTCGCTTAGTGCTGAAAACGCTCATGCAAAATTTCACTCAAATCGGGCCAGAACTGTGGATTTGTATACGACACAAACAAACAGATTTTGCGTTTTACATATTAGATATACACATAACATAATAAAAATGGCCCATAGATGGAAGTCTTCATTTTGACTAGCCAATGGTGACCACAGAAACAATAAAAGGATGTCTAGTCCACATATCCAGTCATAGCAGAGTATTTTAGATGCAGATTTTGTCACAACTTCATTGTATTTTTGTGGTGAAATCCTCATGTTACATGAAGATCTTGTTGTAAATTATGCAGCAACTTCTTGCAAGAGAAATTGACAGCATTTTCACAACAAAACAAGCATGCGGCGGATTCTAACTTAATTTGAATTTTATTTTTTTCGCTCCACGCAGATGAGTTTTGAAAACCTATCCCCATATATTTTACTGTAAATTGCTACTGAAATAAAATAGAAAATTGTAAATACGGTTAACATAAAACTTTATATTAAACAACAGGCTATTTTCTTACAATTCCCTTAAAAGAGGGTTTAAGAGTAATGCTAATTTCCTGTGTGCACCGATTTCTGGTTGAAGACTTCTTACTTGCACAAGAATTGAATGCAGAGTATAAAAATATTTTCTTATATGGAAGAACATTTTTCTGTAATTTGTTTCGCATTCAGCTTCATGAACTCCACTGTAAAATTTTGCAAGAAGCTTTCTCAGAAAATGTAAAATATGTTTTAAAAGAAAAAGGGTAGAAAGAAGACTCAGAAACAATCTATTACCCCTTCCAAACTGCATAATGTAAAATATATGTCATGCAGTCGTAAAGGGTGTGTGAAGTGGGCTCAAGAGGCAAGTCTGTTGAATACTTGGTGGTTGACCATGATTGGATTTAGCTCTAATCACAGCCATTAATTTTTTGGATGCTACGATCACAGTTGACCATGCATCTATGTAGGCAGCCAGAATAGGGGAGCGCACCTTCTGGTGCCTCATCAGCACACCCACCCATGTAACTGTGGGGTGTCGATTGGTTAGCATGGTAGCCTGGGATCTAGTGAAGGCCTCCTGGACTGCAATGCATGGATGCCTGTTACACCATCTGTAGCTGAGAAATGTACAGTACTGAACTTATTATGCAGTGAAGTGGTTCAGTGTGCACCCAGGCTCTATGGGCACTTTAGACAGCTGATTGCCTGGCTTACTGAATGGCAAACCCCACCTATCAGCTATTGATGACCTATCTTGAGGATTAGTCATCAATATCTTTGTCACAGAAAATCTTTCTAAGAACAGTGAGACTATGGAACTCTCTTCCTCAGGAAGTGGTAATGGTAAGCTCAAAAAAAGTGTGGAATCATAACACTGATCTGCAATTGTGCAACTTTTGTCTGTTGTTTTTAAATCAAGACGTGTATCGGAATGGTTTTTGTTTCTGCAGATTCTGAAAATAACCTTCAAAATTTTGTATCACATCACATTTTTCACAAATCCCGAAATTTAAAAAAAAACATAATTTTTTAATGACATTGATATATGACGTTTGTAACGCATGACAATGTAAACATACCTAAAATTTACCACTTGGCTTACCTTGAAATTTCCTCTTTTTGGATTTTCTTCGGTGTTCGTACATACAGTCTCTTTTCAACATCCAACAATAGTCGGCCATCATGTGTGCAGTCCACTTTCCCTAATATCTCTTTTTCATCACTTTAATATCCCGATGAAAGTGCTCACCAAGATTGTCAGGAAAGTAATTTAGATGAGCATGAAGGAAGTGAACTTTGACGCTGATGTTGCAACCAAACAGTTTATAGGATTCCAACATCTCATTGACTAAAATGGTGTAATTTGCATATGATAGACAAGAAGTACTATATACTGTAATACTGATGTAAAGCAGTATACAGTACAAATGACCAAGTGATTGCAAATTCGAGTTCCCTATGGTAGTTTAAAAAAAAACACACAAAAAAAAGTTTAATAAAGTTATTAAAATATAAAAAAAAAAGTTTAAAAAGTCCTTTTCCCATTTTTCCAATTAAAAAGTTAAACAATGAAAAAATAATATTTGGTATTGCTGTGTTCATAAAAGTCTCAATTTCTAAGATTTCACACAATTTACCTTGCATTGTGCAGAATAAGAGAATTGATATTTTGTCGTTATCTCATCTCCCAAAAACATTAAATAAAAAGTAGAAATGAGGGAGCACCCAAATGCTCGGGTCTGCATTATTCGAATGGAGCTTTTCGGAAAATTCGAGAGCTCTACTCGAGTAACGAACCCCATTGACTACAATGGGAGACTCGAGCATTTTGGTATGTGGGATGCCGGGTCCCGAGCTTTTTTTTCCCCTAGGTTCGTGTCTCTCTCTCTCTCTCTCGGTCAAACACTGCGTGATGCTCTTTGAGTAATGATCACCATTGAGTACGCTAATACTCGAACGAGCATCAAGCTTGGCAGAGTATGTTCGCTTAACTCTAATAAAAAGTGATCAAAAAATTATGGGTCTCAGAAAATGACGAAGGAATGAATTTTTATTTAAAAATGTTTGCTTTTCATAAGTAGTAAAACAAAAAACTACTTCAATTTGATATGGCTATAATCATATTGACCCACAGATTAAAGTGCACGTGTAATTTTTATTACACCATAAATGCTGCAGAAACTAACACCAACCCTCCAAAAAAATGTCATAATTGTTTTGGTTTTTTTAGATTCTCCCACTTAAAAATTTTAAAACGTTGTCCTGTACAGTATATGGTACATGAAGTGGTACCTTTAAAAAATACAATTTGTCTTGCAAAAAACTAACCCTCATACAGCTATGTCAACAGAAAAATAAAATTATAGTTCTTGCAAGGAGGGCAAAAAAAATATATACTGAAAAATTTCATGAAGGTACCTTTCCCATGGGATGGAATATTCTGCAACAGCATTGAAGAATATGCTGTCCCTGAATTCCACACCAAAATCTGCACTTCTAATGTAGTGGTCCAAAACACCTGTTTCTGTCCCCTTCATAATTTTCATACACTGTGCAAAGTGTCTTGTCTGCTGTTATGTGTATTGCACAGCTGCAGCATGCAAAAGGTTAATATCTGAGAGTGGCTGGGATATGTTTGGGGAAGTAACAATTCTGTCTAGTCATGTGATGTCTGGACCTTAATAATGTGAGTGATTGGGGTGTAGTAGAGAGTCTTTCATCAGCTTCTATGGTTGGAGTGGAGTCCCAGCCACATGAGGGTACCTTCAACCCTCATGTGGTGAAGTGATGGAAGAGGAGAGGTATCCTGAAGTCTTGTATGCCAAGAACCACCTCTGAAGAGAGAGTGAAGTGAGGAGTCTGCCTTGCAGAGCTGTCTTCAAGTACTGTGTGAGTGTCTGTGGAGTGTTCCTACCCCCATCCTACTCCGGAGTGTTCCCTTTCCAGGAGCAGTACCTTACAGATAACTTAACCTGTATGATCGGTGTCATGCTATGCCTCCTCCCTGAACTCACAGTCTCTGTCTTTCCTGCGCTGGTGTGTAGAGCTGTACTCTGCTAAGCTTCAAGTAAAGTTCACTGGTCATTGCCCATTCCCAGTGACCGAATTATCTAGTTTCCACTGTGTGTGTGGCCTCTCTTCTTTTAACTGCTGGGTACAAGCTACGGTGTGAAAGAAACGGTGACATCACGCATTACAACTTCAAGTCCACTACACTTATACAGGTAACCGTTGTTGCCTGGAAGAGGCCTAGCAGTACCTTAGCCGAGGTTCTGCACGTCCCTCCGGGAGGAATCTGGTAGAGCCCTGTGACAAGTGCCAACTCTACCCCACCAGCTCCTCAGCGTGGGCCTCAGGTCTAGGTGGCCGCTGGGACGCTATACTAACTGCAAATTTTGATGTGGAATTGCCAACAGGATTCTGCTATTTTCAATTCCGCACCAAGATCCACACATTAGCAGTGTGGGTTTTAGTGCTGAGTATTCCGCAGGCGGGCATATTCCACAATGCTATTGCAGAATATTCCATCTCATCTGAAAGGTCACAAAGGGGTCTTAAAGGGGTTAATAAAATACATTTCTAATATAATTGGCATGACACTCCCACTTTTTCTTCTAAATAAGTTTTTTTGCAGCAGCTGAGGTATATTATATGAGGAATAATTTACCCCTTACCACACGTGATTGTTATTAGAAGTCACAAAGCATTGACCTATATAAAGGCATTCCTTGTACTATACTTTTATCTGGTCACAGAACAACTCTTTGGTGACTTCTAAAACTTTTACTACCTTGTATTGGGATTTCACAGTAAAATACTTTTACAGATGATACTAAACTGTGTAAAGTAGTTGACATAAAAACGGACAGCACAGTATACTGTTACAAATGGATAAGTTGGGGGTCTGGCCAGAAAAGTGTCAAATGAGGTTTAACACTGATAAATGTAAGGTTATGCACAGTGGCAGGGATCTATATGTCAACATTACATGCTAAATAAGAAAATACTGGATGAAGCTTACATGGAAAAGGACTTGAGGATTTTAGTCGACAGTAAGCTTAACTGGAGCAACCAATGTCAGGCAGCTGCTTTCAATTAAAATAAGATCATGCATAGGTGCACTTAACGAGAACATTGTGCTCCTACCTTACAAATTACTGGTCAGTCCTCAGCTAAATGCTCCTTCACATAACGGTATGTGTTTTTACGTTTGCCGTATTTTTGCAAGAATGAATAATTGCCATGATTAAGTCCCGATCTTTAGCCGTGTACTTTATGCCATTCACACGAGCCGATGCTTCGTATCGGCAAAAAACCCCTGCAGAAGTACAGAAACCCATTCATCGCTATAAAATGCTCAGAATTACTAATCATGCTTAAATCGGACCAGCTGTGTTCTTTTCCCAGCGTTGTATGTCAGGTAACTCCCTCCTCTCACATTGAAGTCTATGGGAGCTTCCCGTTTTTCTTGGCAAAAGATAGGACAAGACCTATCTTTTGACACAGCGTATAAAATCAGAAACCGAAAATGGTCGCGTATGTGTTATTTTTCCCGGCGTAATTTTCTTACGTGGCGAAAAAATCGTTCATCTAAATGAATACACTGGAATCCAATGCTTCACATTGTTGTGATTTTTGGGCAATTTTTTTAAGTGGCTAAATACCAGTGCAAATACGGTCATGTAAAATAGGCCAAAAGATGTATTCACAGAGGCGAGTGTGATTTTGGTCAGTGAAAAACTGATCGTTTTCCGTATGATTTTCATGCATCTGCGATGCATTTTTGTGATTTTCATGTGTGATTTACATCCATTTTACACCCCTTTTCACACGCGTTTTTCACTGTTCTGCCCTTTCGTTTTATGAGGCCCCCACAGTAACATGCGTTAAAAACGTATTACACTCACAAATCGCAGGTCATGGAATTGCAATTCATTTCTTTACCTCCCATGGAAATTATTGGGCAATTTCTGAACAATGATTGCACAAAAAATAGAATATGCAGTGATTGTTCAAACTCACACAATGAGTCCGAGACAAAAAGTGCTGTTGTGAATCAACCCATTAAATGAATGGTTTATTTTCTCATGCAAATTCTGTCCATTTCAGAATTGGGCAGGACTTGCATTGAAAAATCACCCATGTGAATGCAGCCAGTATATTAAGTACAGTATAGCTTTTGCAGGCTCAAAGCTAGGCAACTTAACCCCTTAGTGACCAAGCCCGTTTGCACCTTAATGACCAAGCCAAATTTTGAAAATCTGGCATGTGTCACATTAACATAGAATAACTCTGTAAAGGTTTTGCATATCCAAGTGATTCTGACAATGTTTTTTGGCCACATATTGTACTTCATTTAAGTTGTAAAAATAGTCCGATACAATTTGTGTATATTTATTAAAAGTGTCAAAATTGGGAAAAGGTTTTAAAAATTGTCATTCTTTTCACATTTCCAATTGCAATATCTCAAATATTTGCAAACATACTGTACAACGTTTTGATAAGATATATTTTTCCATCTGTTTACTTTATTCTGGATGCACATTTGAAAAAGTTTACTTTTTTTAACCATTTAGGAGACGTACAAATTTAACATTGATTATCAACATTTTGAGGAACTGTTTGTTTTCCTACAACAAGCCAAGATTGCAAAGGCTCATAGGTGTCAGAATGATAGATACCCGCACAAATGACTCCATTTTAAAAACTACACGCCTTAATATATTCACAGAAGGGATGTCATGAGTATTTTGACCTCACAGTTTTTTTTTTCCAGAAGTTAATGCAATTTATAGAGGAAATTAAATTTCATATTTTTGCAAATATGTCCCATTTTTCTTGTATAGTGCACATGAAAATGAGAAATTATACCCCAAAATGGATACCCCTGGTTGTCCTGTGTTCAGAAACATACCCACTGTGGCCCTAATCTTATGTCCGTATGCACAACGGGGCCCAAAATGAAAGGAACAGCTGGTGGCTTTCAGAACAGGAAAACAGGAATTTTGCTTAAAGGTGTTTTAGGCCCCATTGCACACTTGTAGAGCACTTGAGCTCTATGCGAAATAGAACCCCCACAAATTACTGTATTTTAAAAACTAGACTGCTTAACAAATTCATCTAGGGCTGTACTGTGTATTGTGACCTCACAGTTTTTGAATGAATCTAAGCAAAGCAGAAGGAAAAAATTATGATTTTCATTTTTTTTTTTTGTCAATTGTGTCAATTTGAAAACAGTTTTTTTTGTACAGCACACATGAATGAAGACGTGCACCCCAAAATCGATACCCCTGTTTGTCCCATGTTCAAAAACATACCCATTGTGGCCCTAATCTACTTACACAACACATGGTTAGGCCTATAATGGAGGTAGCACCCATTGAATTTCAGGGCACCACTGAATAAATTCCAGGTCCCATTGCCCACTTGTAGAGCCAGTCAGCGGCCAAAATGATAAAGAATCCCTACAAATGATCCCATTTTGAAAACTAGTCCCTTAATGAATTTCTCTAGGGTTGTATTGCTTATTTTGATCCCACGGTTTTTTTAATGAATCTAAGCAAAGCAGAAGGAAAAAATTACGATTTTCATTTTTTTTGGCAATTGTGTCAATTTAAACCTTCAATAGCGGGCAGCCTGGAGATTTCAAATTTCCAGGGCCTCCTGGCCTTCTGTGCATGCAGCTAACAAAATAACATTTGGCATGCATGCACAGAAAATCAGCTTCAGGTCTTGGAGGACCAGATCGCCATGGGGCATCGCAGAGGACGGGGGTGAGTATGCTCAGCTGCCCTCATGGATCATGGTGATGTATCTGGGTCTACCTAAGGTTTTGAATAACAGACCGCCACATATCTGTTTTTTATAACTTATCATAAAATTTGTTATCAATGTCTTAGTCTGCCTAAGGAAGTGGTGCTGATAAGTGTTGCTCACTGTTGGAAGCCAGGTGATAAATTTGGACTTATCTTTGCAAGTTTGCACAATCACAGAAAATGGCCATATACTTACTGAATAAGGAGGGCAGAAAGCTTGGTTTATACTCACACAATCTGTGGGAGTTTACCAAGCAGCTACCCCCCTCTATATTAAGAGGCTGTGTGAGTTCCTGTCTCATTGGTGTCCCTCACAGGTGTAGGTAGCTCCCTCATTTGGGAGTCTGCTACCTGCACATTGAGAGGATGAAACTATCTGCCCTCCTTAGTCAGTAAGTATATGGCCATTTTCTGTGATTGTTTTTATGTTTTTATATTTCTGTGACGTCATTCATTCGGGGAGAGCTGCCTGTGATTGGCTGAGCACCTCAGCCAATCACATTCAGCTCCTTCAGCAGGCGGGGATTTTAAGTCCCTGCCTGCTGATAGATCAGCACCACAGTGCAAGGGACAGCAGGAGAAGACGCAGCTGAGCCCCGGCAGCTGAAGCAAGGTGAGTATCTATTTTTTTTTGTTTTTTAAACCACTTTTATTTGATTTTCAGGGAAGGGCTTATATTAAAGTCACGGGGGTCACGACAGTGGCGGACAGGTAAGTATATATTTTTTTTTTACATTAAAAATTTTCTTTTTCAGGGAAGGGCTTATATGTAAATTCCTTCCCTAAAAAATAATGCAGGGGTGCCGGCAAACCATTGTTTTCAATGCAGCCACCAGCAGCAGCTGCGGCTCCATTGAAAACAATGCCCGGACCCGCATTCACACGTGTTTTTGCCGTACATGGGTGCACAGCAGAGATGAGCGAGCACCAAAATGCTCGGGTGCTCGTTACTCGAGACGAATTTTTCGCGATGCTCGAGGGTTCGTTTCGAGTAACGAACCCCATTGAAGTCAATGGGCGACTCGAGCATTTTTGTATATCGCCGATGCTCGCTAAGGTTTTCATTTGTGAAAATCTGGGCAATTCAAAAAAGTGATGGGAACGACACAGAAACGGATAGGGCAGGCGAGGGGCTACATGTTGGGCTGCATATGAAGTTCCCAGGTCCCACTATTAAGCCACAATAGCAGCAAGAGTGGGCCCCCCCCAACAACTTTTACATCTGAAAAGCCCTCATTAGCAATGCATACCTTAGCTAAGCACCACACTACCTCCAACAAAGCACAATCACTGCCTGCATGACACTCCGCTGCCACTTCTCTTGGGTTACATGCTGCCAAATCCCCTCCCCCCACGACCCAGTGTCCACAGCGCACACTAAAATGTCCCTGCCCAGCCTTCAGCTGCCCTCATGCCACGCCACCCTCATGTCTATTTATAAGTGCGTCTGCCACAGGAAAAGCAGGCACACACTGCAGAGGGTTGGCACGGCTAGGCAGCGACCCTCTTTAAAAGGGGCGGGGCGATAGCCCACAATGCTGTACAGAAGCAATGAGAAATCCAATCCTGCGCCACCTCCATCTGGAGCTGCACACGTGGGCATAGCAATGGGGAACCTATGTGCCACACACTATTCATTCTGTCAAGGTGTCTGCATGCCCCAGTCAGACCGCGTTTTTTATATATAGTCACAGGCAGGTACAACTCCGCAATGGGAATTCCATGTGCACCCACAGCATGGGTGGCTCCCTGGAACCCACCGGCGGTACATAAATATATCCCATTGCAGTGCCCATCACAGCTGATGTAATGTTGTGCTTAATGCAGGTGGGCTTCGGCCCACACTGCATGCCCCAGTCAGACAGGGGTTCTTTAGAAGTGGACACATGCAGTTACAACTCCCTGTGGACCCACGGCATGGGTGGCTCCCTGGAACCCACCGGCGGTACATAAATATATCCCATTGCAGTGCCCAACACAGCTGATGTAATGTCGTGCTTAATGCAGGTGGGCTTCGGCCCACACTGCATACCCCAGTCAGACTGGGGTTCTTTAGAAGTGGAAACAGATTCATTTACAACTCCCTGTGGAGCCACAGCATGGGTGGGTGCCAGGAAGCCACCGGCGGTACATAAATATATCCCATTGCATTGCCCATCACAGCTGAGGTAGTAATGTCATGTTTAATGCAGGTGGGCTTCGGCCCACACGGCATGCCCCAGTCAGACTGGGGTTCTTTAGAAGTGGAAACAGATGCATTTACAACTCCCTGTGGACCCACAGCATGGGTGGCTCCCTGGAACCCACCGGCGGTACATAAAAATATCCCATTGCATTGCCCATAACAGCTGAGGTAGTAATGTCATGTTTAATGCAGGTGGGCTTCGGCCCACACTGCATGCCCCAGTCAGACTGGGGTTCTTTAGAAGTGGAAACAGATGCATTTACAACTCCCTGTGGAACCACAGCATGGGTGGGTGCCAGGAAGCCACCGGCGGTACATGAATATATCCCATTGCATTGTCCATCACAGCTGAGGTAGTAATGTCATGTTTAATGCAGGTGGTCTTCGGCCCACACTGCATACCCCAGTCAGACTGGGGTTCTTTAGTAGTGGAAACAGATGCATTTACAACTCCCTGTGGACCCACAGCATGGGTGGCTCCCTGGAACCCACCGGCGGTACATAAAAATATCCCATTGCATTGCCCATCACAGCTGAGGTAGTAATGTCATGTTTAATGCAGGTGGGCTTCGGCCCACACTGCATGCCCCAGTCAGACTGGGGTTCTTTAGAAGTGGAAAAAGATGCATTTACAACTCCCTGTGGACCCACAGCATGGGTGGCTCCCTGGAACCCACCGGCGGTACATAAAAATATCCCATTGCAGTGCCCAACACAGCTGATGTAACGTCAGCTGTAATGCAGGTGGGCTAAAAATTAATTTGATTACACTGTAGGCGAGGGCCCACAAAAATTGCTGTATCAACAGTGCTAATGTACATCAGAAAAATTGCCCATGCCCAACCAAGAGGGCAGGTGAAACCCATTAATCGCTTTGGTTAATGTGGCTTAATTGGTAACTAGGCCAGTAGGCAGCCCAGTTAAAATAAAAATTGGTTGAGGTGAAAGTTTCAACGCTTTAATGAGCATTGAAACGTATAAAAATTGTTTAGAAAAATTATATGACTGAGCCTTGTGGGCCTAAGAAAAATTGCCCGTTCGGCGTGATTATGTGAGGTTTCAGGAGGAGGAGCAGGAGGAGGAAGATTATACACAGATTGATGAAGCGAAAAGGTCCCCGATTTTGATGGGGATACAGAACGATGCTTCCATCCGCGGGTGCAGCCTACGTATTGCTTAGGTATCGCTGCTGTCCGCTGGTGGAGAAGAGAAGTCTGGGGAAATCCAGGCTTTGTTCATCTTGATGAGTGTTAGCCTGTCGGCACTGTCGGTTGACAGGCGGGTACGCTTATCTGTGATGATTCCCCCAGCCGCACTAAACACCCTCTCTGACAAGACGCTAGCCGCAGGACAAGCAAGCACCTCCAGGGCATACAGCGCGAGTTCAGGCCACGCGTCCAGCTTCGACACCCAGTAGTTGTAGGGGGCAGAGGCGTCACGGAGGACGGTCGTGCGATCGGCTACGTACTCCCTCACCATCCTTTTACAGTGCTCCCGCCGACTCAGCCGTGACTGGGGAGCGGTGACACAGTCTTGCTGGGGAGCCATAAAGCAGTCAAGGGCCTTAAAGAGTGTTGCCCTGCTGTGCTGTACATGCTGCCTGATCTCCGCGCCTCCCCTGCTACCTAGCCCTCGGAACTGCGCCTTCGGCCACTAGCGCTGTCGTATGGGAATTTTACCATCAGTTTGTCCGCAAGAGTCCTGTGGTATAGCAACACTCTCGAACCCCTTTCCTCTTCGGGTATGAGAGTGGAAAGGTTCTCCTTATACCATGGGTGGAGCAGTGTGTACACCCAGTAATCCGTAGTGGCCAGAATGCGTGTAACGCGAGGGTCACGAGAAAGGCATCCTAACATGAAGTCAGCCATGTGTGCCAGGGTACCTGTACGCAACACATGACTGTCCTCACTAGGAAGATCACTTTCAGGATCCTCCTCCTCCTCCTCCTCCTCCTCAGGCCATACACGCTGAAAGGATGACAGGCCAGCAGCATGTGTACCCTCACCAGTGGGCCAAGCTGTCTGTTCCCCCTCCTCCTCATCTTCCTCCTCCTCACCGCGCTGAGATATAGACAGGAGGGTGCTCTGACTATCCAGCGACATACTATCTTCCCCCGGCTCTGTTTCCGAGCGCAAAGCGTCTGCCTTTATGCTTTGCAGGGAACTTCTCAACAGGCATAGCAGAGGAATGGTGACACTAATGATTGCAGCATCCCCGCTCACCACCTGGGTAGACTCCTCAAACTTTCCAAGGACCTGGCAGATGTCTGCCAACCAGGCCCACTCTTCTGAAAATAATTGAGGAGGCTGACTCCCACTGCGCCGCTCATGTTGGAGTTGGTATTCCACTATAGCTCTACGCTGCTCATAGAGCCTGGCCAACATGTGAAGCGTAGAGTTCCACCGTGTGGGCACGTCGCACAGCAGTCGGTGCACTGGCAGATTAAACCGATGTTGCAGGGTGCGCAGGGTGGCAGCGTCCGTGTGGGACTTGCGGAAATGTACGCAGAGCCGGCGCACCTTTCCGAGCAGGTCTGACAAGCGTGGGTAGCTTTTCAAAAAGCCCTGAACCACCAAATTAAAGACGTGGGCCAGGCATGGCACGTGCGTGAGGCTGCCGAGCTGCAGAGCCGCCACCAGGTTACGGCCGTTGTCACACATGACCATGCCCGGTTGGAGGCTCAGCGGCGCAAGCCAGCGGTCGGTCTGCTCTGTCAGACCCTGCAGCAGTTCGTGGGCCGTGTGCCTCTTATCTCCTAAGCTGAGTAGTTTCAGCACGGCCTGCTGACGCTTGCCCACCGCTGTGCTGCCACGCTGCGCGACACCGACTGCTGGCGTCGTGCTGCTGCTGACACATCTTGATTGCGAGACAGAGGTTGCGTAGGAGGAGGAGGAGGAGGAGGAGGAGGGTGGTTTACTGGAGGAAGCATACACCGCCGCAGATACCACCACCGAGCTGGGGCCCGCAATTCTGGGGGTGGGTAGGACGTGAGCGGTCCCAGGCTCTGACTCTGTCCCAGCCTCCACTAAATTCACCCAATGTGCCGTCAGGGAGATATAGTGGCCCTGCCCGCCTGTGCTTGTCCACGTGTCCGTTGTTAAGTGGACCTTGCCAGTAACCGCGTTGGTGAGGGCGCGTACAATGTTGCGGGAGACGTGGACGTGCAGGGCTGGGACGGCACATTGGGAAAAATAGTGGCGACTGGGAACTGAGTAGCGCGGGGCCGCCGCCGCCATCATACTTTTGAAGGACTCCATTTCCACAACCCTATACGGCAGCATTTCCAGGCTGATAAATTTGGCTACGTGCACGTTTAACGCTTGAGCGTGTGGGTGCGTCGCGGCGTACTTGCGCTTGCGCTCAAACACTTGTGCTAGCGACGGCTGGACGGTGCGCTGAGAGACATTGGTGGATGGGGCCGAGGACAGCAGAGGTGAGGGTGTGGGTGCAGGCCAGGAGACGGTAGTGCCTGTGTCCTCATAGCGGGGTTGGATCTCAGTGGCAGGTTGGGGCACAGGGGGAGAGGCAGCGGTGCAAACCGGAGGCGGTGAACAGCCTTCGTCCCACCTTGTGGGGTGCTTGGCCATCATATGTCTGCGCATGCTGGTGGTGGTGAGGCTGGTGGTGGTGGCTCCCCGGCTGATCTTGGCGCGACAAAGGTTGCACACCACTGTTCGTCGGTCGTCTGCACTCTCAGTGAAAAACTGCCAGACCTTTGAGCACCTCGGCCTCTGCAGGGTGGCATGGCGCGAGGGGGCGCTTTGGGAAACAGTTGGTGGATTATTCGGTCTGGCCCTGCCTCTACCCCTGGCCACCGCACTGCCTCTTGCAACCTGCCCTGCTGCTGCCCTTGCCTCCCCCTCTGAAGACCTGTCCTCAGTAGGCGTAGCAAACCAGGTGGGGTCAGTCACCTCATTGTCCTGCTGCTCTTCCTCAGAATCCTCAGTGCGCTCCTCCCTCGGACTTAATGCCCTTACTACTACCTCACTGATACACAACTGTGTCTCATCGTCATCGGCCTCCTCACCCACTGAAAGGTCTTGAGACAGTTGCCGGAAGTCCCCAGCCTCATCCCCCGGACCCCGGGAACTTTCCAATGGTTGGGCATCAGTCAGGATAAACTCCTCTGGTGG
Source organism: Eleutherodactylus coqui (assembly GCF_035609145.1). Classification (NCBI taxonomy): domain Eukaryota; kingdom Metazoa; phylum Chordata; class Amphibia; order Anura; family Eleutherodactylidae; genus Eleutherodactylus; species Eleutherodactylus coqui. Next base: position 46,786,476 of record NC_089848.1, on the reverse strand, counting down.
GAGAGGAACCACTGCTGCCCAATTTGAGCAGGGGCCCGAGAACAGTTCCTGGGAGTCTGCCCGCTCCTCAGAATGTCTCATTTTCATGGAGTGAGGAGGCTGGGAGGAAGGAGGAGCAGCAGCCAGAGGATTCTGAGTTGCAGCAGTGGATGGCGCAGAACTGTGGGTGGACGATAGGTTGCTGGAAGCACTTTCTGCCATCCACGACAGGACCTGCTCACACTCCTCATTTTCTAATAAAGGTCTACCGCGTGGACCCATTAAATGTGCTATGAATGTGGGGACGCCAGAAAAGTGCCTCTCTCCTAATCCCGCAGCAGTCGGCTGCGATACACCTGGATCAGGAGCTCGGCCTGTGCCCACACCCGGACTAGGGCCTCCGCGTCCTCAGCCACGCCCACGTCCTCTAGGCCTACCCCTACCCCTCTGCATGCTGTATTGCCAGTAATGCAGAAACAGAACGCTGTAATTAAATGTGCCGCTTATTGGCCTGTGGTTGGAGGTTGACTTCGCTTACGGAACGCCAGGAAATAATTTGGCGCACGCCTGCTGTAACACTTAGCTGCCTGCGTATTTATTTGTAGAACTACTACACCCAGCACACACGGACCCAGAACACTGAGCACAGTGACAGGCAGGCCAAATAGATTTTTTGCCCAATATTTTTTTGAAAAGGCCAACTGCGTATATTCAGTCAATAATATATGTCTTCTGGCCCTGGAGTGTGTGACAGAACTAAAGAGTGTCGCACTGTTATTAACTGCAACAGAGCGGTGATTTCTGAGCCAGGAAATAATTTGGCGCACACCCGCTGTAACACTTTGCTGCCTGCGTATTTATTTGTAGAACTACTACACCCAGCACACACGGACCCAGAACACTGAGCACAGTGACAGGCAGGCCAAATAGATTTTTTGCCCAATATTTTTTTGAAAAGGCCAACTGCGTATATTCAGTCAATAATATATGTCTTCTGGCCCTGGAGTGTGTGACAGAACTAAAGAGTGTCGCACTGTTATTAACTGCAACAGAGCGGTGATTTCTGAGCCAGGAAATAATTTGGCGCACGCCTGCTGTAACACTTAGCTGCCTGCGTATTTATTTGTAGAACTACACACCCAGCACACACGGACCCAGAACACTGAGCAGCACAGTGACAGGCAGGGCAAATAGATTTTTTGACCAATATTTTTTTGAAAAGGACCACTGCGTATATTCAGTCAATAATATATGTCTTCTGGCCCTGCCTACACAATTCTGTCCCTGGAGTGTGTGACAGAACTGCAGAGTGCTGCACTGTTATTAACTGCAACAGAGTGGTGATTTCAGAGCCAGGAAATAATTTGGCGCACGCCTGCTGTAACACTTAGCTGCCTGCGTATTTATTTGTAGAACTACTACACCCAGCACACACGGACCCAGAACAATGAGCAGCACAGTGACAGGCAGGCCAAATAGATTTTTTGCTCAATATTTTTTTGAAAAGGACCACTGCGTATATTCAGTCAATAAAATATGTCTTCTGGCCCTGCCTACACAATTCTGTCCCTGGAGTATTACTGCAGGGCGCAATGCTCTGCACGGTCGATATACCAAAAAAAAACAAAAGTGCAACACTGCAAAAAGCAGCCTCCACAGTACTGCACACGGTTAGATGTGGCCCTAAGAAGGACCGTTGGGGTTCTTGAAGCCTACAATCACTCCTAACACTCTCCCTGCCTAACCACCACTTCTGTCCCTGTAGTATTACTGCAGGGCGCAATGCTCTGCATGGCCGATATAGCAAAAAAAAAAAAAAGTGCAACACTGCAAAAAGCAGCCTCCACAGTACTGCACACGGTTAGATGTGGCCCTAAGAAAGACCGTTGGGGTTCTTGAAGCCTACACTAACTCCTAACACTCTCCCTATAGCAGCTCCGGCACCAACAGCACTGTCCCTCAGCTATGTCACAACGCATCTGAGGCGAGCCGCGGGAGGGGCCGATTTTTATACTCGGGTGACACCTGATCTCGCCAGCCACTCACTGCAGGGGGGTGGTATAGGGCTTGAACGTCGCAGGGGGAAGTTGTAATGCCTTCCCTGTCTTTCAATTGGCCAGAAAAGCGCACTAACGTCTCAGAGATGAAAGTGAAAGTAACCCGAACATCGCGTGGTGCTCGTTACGAGTAACGAGCATCTCGAACACGCTAATACTCGAACGAGTATCAAGCTCGGACGAGTACGTTCGCTCATCTCTAGTGCACACCTATGTATGCGCAAAAACACACTCATGTGAAGCCACCCAAAATCTGACCAAGGCAAAGTCTATGCAGTTGTTGTCCTTGAGATTTGAACCTAGGACCCCAGCACTGCAAGACAACAGTGCTAACCACTAAGACACATTCATTGAAGAGACTGCACCACCACCTTCTCTTTCTCATTTGGCTGCATTAGACCCCTTCTGAAGGCTAAATTAGCAAACCCTATTTTTACTCCCATTGATTTTAATGGGAATTAGGATCAGATCATCCAAATAACCGACTTTTTTTAAAAAATTGGTCTGTTTGCACCCAACCCAATTATTCTAATAATTGCTCATCACTAGTGATGATGAATTCCCTAGGGTTCAAAAGAGGCCTGGACATCTTACTTGAGTGAAAATATACTCATTGTCAAAAAAATGAAGCACTTAGAAGAAATTGACATTTTTCTGCAAAACTCAGCATGTAGTTACATCTCAGGCAGACATGCAAATGATTAGAGTTGTGCTGTGATTAGATGAATGGTCTTGCCACTGAGGCCCTAAAATGGTTCTACCATTGGTCTATAAGGCTTTTAGTGACTATTTGTGTGTAGCAGATCTCCTTTCCCACTTGTGTAGAGCTTGTTGTTCACAAAACATTCCTCTATGACACAATAGAAAGGATTTCAGTCAGTTAGAGTTTGAGAGGGTGTGCATTTTTTGGATTCCAAGAACCTGGATGGTCAAGCCAACAAAATGCCCGCCACCTGAACCATTCTGACAAGACTGTAAGGAGGTGGGGGCGGAGACTGGATGAAGACCCAAGAGGACGCGTGTTAGCGAACTCCAGGACGTGATCTCTGTAAAAAGAAAGAAAGCAAGTGCCCAGCAGCAGACGACAAGCCTGTAAAGGGAAGAGTAGAAGCGTGACATGGCAGAGGATGGGATCGAAGAGGCTCACCGACTTCTTTGTCCTCCAGGAGAGAGGAGGGAAGCAGGAGATGGAGCATCAAGATAATGACAGGATGGAGCTGTGAGAGCAAGAACTGGGAGCTGCAGTCTGTGCAGACTTCTTACAGGGAGATGTGACTACAGAGAATTCCCCTTCTCCCCTGCGCTCTGACCATAATCAGCACCATGGACAGCATACAGTGAGAGCTGATGAGAGCCCCTGTACTGGGTCTGCTGTGCACGTCAGTCATCACAGAGGAGAAGGATCCTCTATTAAATATAGACTGCACTGACCAAGCTGCATCAGAGAACTTTATTAGGGAAATGACAGTAGCGCTGTGGGGTTCACTGTGAAAGACCAAGCATGCATGCTAGTTTGAATGCTTCCAGAAAACCTCCCAAGAGCCGAGATTATTTGCGTCCACTTCTTTAATATTAACGAAGCTTTGATGAGTAAAGTTAGGAAGTCCCCTACCCTGCCATCACCATATGAGAACATAAAGCTTTTCCTAGATCTGTTGCAGGAAACATTGCAAGGCAGGAAGAAATTCTTCCCAATTACAACAGCTCTTTGGGGAAAAAAAAAGATTCTATATCGATGGGTATTCCCAACTAGGCTGATTATTTTCAAAGATCAATCTCCCCCTGTCATACTAAATCTAGAGGAAGGCAGGAAATTGCTCCAAAAATGTGCTATCCCCAAGGTGGAAGGGAGAAATACCCCCCCTCCCCACCACACACACACACACTTAAACCAGGAATGGTCAAGCAGATCCAAAGCAAAACACAGTGATTCCTAAGAGTTTAATTGTAGCTGACAACCTCGCTGGGACGTGTAACACCCACATTAGAAAATGCAAAGGTACCCCTTCTTTATGACCGGACTTTCCCCCAATGAGTATTCCTTCCCTTACAGGGACATACCAATACCCTAAGAAGAAGGAACGCACACCTTGTATTAGGACAAAGCTTCCCTTGCCTTAAGTTTGTTTTTACCACGTATCCTTCACCGGGAATTTGTCAAATACGAGAAGTATAACCCTGTTGATAAGTCGTATGCCAGTTTGCCAACGAAAGGGAATGAAGACCTTCGCATACCAAGCAACACCCCATGGAGAAAATATGAAAAAGCTACCACTAGGCATGAGCATAAGGCCCCACCATGAGTATTAACCTTGCATCAATCAATGTAAAGGGTCTGAACTCTTCATTTAAAAGATCTGCTCTCTGAAAAGATGCCTTAAAGTTAAAAGCAGATGTTCTTTGTGTACAAGAAACACATTTTACGGAGCAGAAGCGCCCAAAATTCTGCAACCCTAGCTATCCAATAACTTTTCTAGCCAATGCTGAGAAGAAGAAGGTGGGAGTCCTTGTGGCTCTTAGGAATACAGTGGACTTCCAGCTTATCGACTCCAAAGAAGGGGCAGATATCTAGTACTGGTATGCAAAATCAATGGAGTTTTACTAACACTAGAAAAAATCTATGCACCTAATTCAGCACAGATTGGGTTTCTCAACAAAGTTATTAGACGAATGAAGAAGATACGAAAAGGAAATATGGTTTTGGGCTGAGACTCTAACATCATAAGTGACATTGAGGTTAAAACAAATAGCCTGAGCAGGATGTCTTCGCCCACCTTACCTCAGTGACTGACCCAGGAGGAGTTATATGATTCCTTCAGGTGACTAAACGCAAACTTGAGGAAGTACATGTTTCATTCTACAAGACATAGAACATTTTCCAGGATAGATATGTTTTTAGTGGATTTTTTTCATGCTTCCTACAACCCAGAAAGCCACAATTGGCACAGTGTCATGGTCAGATCACGCTCCTATTCTCCTAACCCTGATGCTGTCTCTTTACCACCATATTCCCTCGAGCTGGCAAAATAACACATATTTAATGAAGAGATCAGATTACCAGGTTAAAGTTGAGGAGGCTCTAGAAGAATATTTTAAAACTAACAATTCCCCAGAAATGGACCCTTTTGTAATATGGAACGCCCATAAGGCAGTAATAAGAGAGATGATGATCCAACAGGGTGCTATATATAAAAGAGGAAAAAAACTTGAACATTAATGTCCCAGATTAAAGAAATAGAAAGCACGCTACAAATAAACCCAACTACAGAGTCACATAGTGACTTATTAAGGGAACATCACAAGCTATGAGACCTTTTGGTAGAAGACCAGGATAAACAATTTTAAGCCACAAGAGCATCCTACTATACAGCTTATAGCAAATAAAGTAAACTTATGGCAAACAAGGTTAAACAGAAAAGAATAAACTCTAGAATATCTTTCTTCAAAGAGACAGGTACACAAAATAAAATAAGTGACCCCAGAGAAAGTGCTGAATCTTTAAAAAAATACTATGAGAAATTATACAATCTTAGGGAGGATAGTTCGACCCCCCCAACCCATGGTAGAAGAAATTGAGGCCTTCCTATCCACTTTACACTTGCCGACTATAGGCCAGAAGCAATTTAAGTATTTCAATATACCTATTACAGTATAGAAGGTTTTACAGGGTATTAATAACTCTAAAAAAGATAAATCCCCGTGGCCAGATGGGTATTTAAATGAATACTACTTAGGGCCACTTATGGTCAGAATATTTAATGCAGCCATAAAGCAAGCTACACTCCCAAGAAAAATGCTTTAAGCTATAATTATGATGATCCTCAAGCCAGGAAAGGATTCCTCCTAACCAACAAATAATAGACCAATATCCCTGCTGAATAGCGATACTAAGCTACATGCGAAAACTTTGGTCTCCCGCCTACTTTGGATTATCCCAACAATAGTTCATAACAACCAGGTGGGATCAAGAGGGAACGTGTAGGCTGCGGATACAACAAGAAGTTTCATTGATCTCATCGTCCAAATTGGTGGCTTTCAGATGACTTTTCTGCTCCTGACTTTGGATGCGGAGAAGGTGTTTGACAGGATCCATTGAGGATATGCCTTTGCAGTCCTGCAGAAGTTTGGTTTTGAGGGGGACATTCTAAAAGCGATTTAAGCCCTGTACTCCATACTTTTCAAAAAAGTACTGACTAATGGAACCCTGTCAAGCTCCTTTAATTTGTCAAATGGCACCCGACAAGGTTGTCCTCTGTCCCCCATACTGTTCATATTAGTAATGGAGCCATTTGCAAAAAGACAAAGTACAGATATTAATTTGTCAGGCGTCCCACTCCCTTTTAGACACATATACTAGTCCCCTTAGGCCCCTACGTATGACTACCCAACTAATTTACAAATCACAGCAAATCACAAATTCTGGCTATCAGCATCCCTAATCAACAAAGGGATTTTGTTCGGCAAGAGTTCCCTTATTCCTGAGAATAATCTAACATTTCATATCTAGATATAAAATGATGTTATCCCTTGGAAAAAATGCCCGAACTGAATTTAACACCGTTATTTGAGGAAATCTAAAGGGAATTAGTATAATTTGCTGAAGTGGAGCCATCATGTCTGGGCAGGATCGCCCTATATAAGATGATAACTGTTCCAAAGATTCTGTACCAATTCCATAAAATGATAATCCCATATCCCACACTTGGTTAATTCCTTGCAAAAACAGATGGTGGCCTTCATTTGGAACAACAAGAAACCTAAAGTAGCAGCCTCAATATTATATTCCTTAAGGAACAAGGGAGGACCGGGAGTCCCTAACCTTCTAGTATGTCAAGCTGCTATATTATTGAAACACATAAAGGCATAGTGCTTTCATTCGAATGCTACCAGATGGCCCACTTTCAATCAACAATTAATGGGAGGAAAGTCACTAAGACATCTATTGTTAGCTTTACCTGTTGACCCCTCCATACCATTACCAAATTATCCAACAATTAAAGCTTCAGCAGAAGCATGGATTAAACTACTTTTGGCCTCTAAGATGCACCCCCATCAAAAAAACGAGTCCTCCTCCTAATAAAGATGCTAGAAATTCCTTATTTCAGATATCTTAGTTAGAGTATGTAGAGAAAAGGAAGTGGGTTTTATCTCAGATATATTCGCAGAATCCAAGATAAAAGCCTTTGAGGAACTAGAGGAAGAAAATGGCCTCTCAAAAGGGGACTTCTTTAAGTACCTATAAATTAAAAGACATGGGCCCATATCCTTGACGCTTCCCCTATCTTTGTATAACTTCTTAAATGCCTTGCCTACCACAAATCATAGTCTAAAATCTCTCTATTTTATCCTCATGGGAGAAAAGGAAGATGAGGAATGGAAATACAAAAAAGTACACTTTCGCAACTGGGAAAAAGTCCTAAAAAAGAAATGTACTCCTTCCCAATGGTCAAAGGCGTTTGTCTGGGTACACAAAATCTCAGCTTGTACTAGTTTATTAGAAACCTACTACAAAGTAGCCACAAAATGGTACTACTCTCCAATTAGACTCCCCAGGAATTTTCCAAACACACCCAACTTGTGTTGGGGAAACTGTGGGGAAACAGGGGCCTTATTCCATATCTTCTGGAGCTGCAGATACATTGCTCACTTTTGGGAAGCAATATTCTCTTTGATATATAAATTCACAGGAACTTAAATAGCAACTAAACCCCCAAATAGCACTGCTCTTATTGGAAGTAGAGGGAACACCTGTCAAGCATAAAAGAATAATATCTAATTTAATACTAGTCGCCAAAGAGGCCATATAAAAAGAATTGGAGGGCCCTTGAACCACAATCCAGACAAAATATGATGAAAAGGATGTATGAGCATGGAATTTATGAAAAAGTGAAAGCCATTAGAAACAATAGATTGCCTAGCTTTGAGGACACTTGGTGACCATGGCTAAACTATTATAAAAAGTTGACCTAACACAATGAATGCTTCGGATGAAAGGCAATCCAAAAAAGGTAAGGAAATGACTCAATAAAAAACAACAAAACCAGATAGCTATAACCCCATTCTCCCCTCCCCTACTGGTTCTCCGAGTTATTCATTCAAGTTTACATGATTACTGAAATGACTTGTTTGCATAAGTTTATTGGAATACTATTGAAGGCAAATTGAATGTAAGTAAAACTATGTTAATACATATCTCATTTCAATAAAAATTATTGCAATAAAAAAGACTGCTAGGAGGTGTTAGGACAAGTGGATGTGTGAGGATAATGAGCTCAGGACACCCTTGACAGACCACCAGTAGGGAGAATCGTCTGATCGACAAGCACGAGCAGCTCCTGTTGTTTCCTTGTTTGCAATTCAAAGACAGAAGGCACCATTGTTTACAGGCCCCTGTGTCTGTCAGAACCATTTTCAGGTGCTTGGCTGAAGAACATTTGGTCTCACTGCACCCATTACATGCACTGCCTTTGACACCCATGCACCATTGCCTCCATTTGTAGTAATATTATGAATGATGAAACTGGACTGCTGTGGAATTAAACCTAGTTATCTTCAGTGATTAATCAAGTTTTACTTTAGGCATTGACGGCGGCCATGTTCATGTCTGCAGACCTAGGGATGAATGCCTCAATCCAGCATTTACTAAAGAGCCGCAAACTGGGGGGCGTGGCTTAGCCGAGCACAGAAATGGCTGCTTTATACGGAGCTCCGAGACACCAGGATCCTCTTAGCATCGACAAAGCTATCAGATCAAGAATAAACTCACCCTGTCATCAACACAGAAGTCTCAGTGGCTCAAGGATGTCCCATCGCAAGTCCTCTCGTGCACAGACGGGCCGGCTGGAGGAGTTCTTCACTGCGAGCGGCAGATCATGGGAAACAGCAGCGGAGGTGCCGACACCATCTCTCTCCCCGATCAGAGATTGAAGAGACTCATCTGAATCACGCTGTTCCTCTCTACGGAACCTGGCTCCCCTCCAGGAAGACCCCAACAAGGTAGGCTTAACGGAAGGGTCCCCGGGCGGTTCCTCATCATATATAACCACTTGCAGAGTGGAGACCTCCGGTGAGGAGACATCTTGGGCTCACAAAATGGCGCCAGCTCTGAAAGAACAGGCAAAGCCCCAGGTCTCACCATCAATAAGTCCACTCAAACAACGTCCCAAACTGTCAGAAGATCACTCTGAAAGTACATATATGCTTCCTGCAATTGACCTAATATCCTCCATGCCCACAACAGAACAACCTGCAACCGAAGCCTTTATAAAAGAGATGGTGGTTCTCTCCAAAGCAGTTTTGACTCCTTATCAAACTCCTTAAAGGCAAATTTGGTGGAGCTGGATGAGAGAGCAACACATATTGAAAACAAAATGGGAGTGATCACGCACTCCCACAATGATCTGATCGACTCCCACTATGCCTTGTCAGAGGAGGTAGATTCGCTCAAGATCAACATGGCAGACATCGAAGATAGAAATTGCCGCAATAATATCAAGTTCAGAGGGATTCCTGAAAATATCCCGGCAACAGGCATTATTAAATATCTCCAACAACTAATTTTAGCCGTGCTTCCTGGTGTTACCCCCATAGACGTGACAATTGACCGAGCTCACAGACTGCCCAAGCCCAAATTCATCCCTGATTCTGCTCCCAGGGATGTACTCACTCGGGTACACTTCTTCCATATAAAAGAAGCGATCATGCAAACAGCCCGCAACTAAACCAGCTTCCAGCACCCTATTCAAATATCCATCTATATATGGACCTTTCTCAAGCCACACTTCAAGCTAGGAAAAAGTTTTCGGCAATCACTAATGCTCTCGCCAAGCAAAAATCCCGTATAAATGGGGTTTTCCCCCCAAACTTCTGATCTACAAAGATGGAGTAAACCATGTCTTCTCTAAACCGGAGGACGTAACCCCCACTCTGAAGCTATGGAATATCTCCCTCGTTGCAGAGACGCCCACATTCCCATCCAGGAGACCAAGAGCTCCAGAAAAGAGTCGACCAGCAAATAACCCGAATCGCTGAGACAACGAAAGCATCCTAACCAAGAAAATGAGAACCTGGTCGTCGTTCTCACCTAGGCGAACTCCTCCCCCCCCCCCACACCCCCCGGTGAACAAGCCCGCATACTGTAAGGACTTGTTGCTTTACTTCTTTTCCTTAAGTCTTGCATTAATATTATTGATTAAGTCGATATACTTGTTTTTTACCTTTACTGTTCTGAGAAGACGACCTTTAGATTCCCAAACATATCGCAGCATACTAACTGTTCTAAATAATGGTTAAGCTCTTGTCTATCAATGCTAATGGCCTAAACTCTCCGTTTAAGCGCTCTTCTTTGTGGAGAGAGGCTTTGTCTAACCAAGCTGATATTTTATGTGTTCAGGAGACCCACTTTGCTGTATCCGCGTGTCCAAAAATTTCACATAAAAAATTTCCGAATATATATCTAACTTCTGCAGAAAACAAAAAGCCAGGTTTATTGATTGCCTTTAGAGACACTGTCCACTTGGAGATTAATTTTCAAGAACTCGACTCTAAAGGGAGATACATGATTCTCACAGGCAAACTAAATTCCTCTCCCTTTACAATTCTAAACATTTACGCACCTAACTCTGCGCAAATTTATTTCTTAAACAAAACCATTAAAAAAAGGCAGAGACACAAAGTGGGTAAACTAATTATTTGTGGCGATTTTAATCTCACACCAGACAGACAAATGGACTCATCGGCTACTCTAACGAGAAACACCCCATCTCTACTGCCCTGGCTTCAGAGGGAGGCAGTATATGACACGTTTAGATGTTTGAATGCTTCTTCCAAAGAATACACTTTCTATTCAGCACGCTATAGATCCTTTTCACGTATAGATCGGATATTAGTTGATAGGGTGACTTTATCATCTGTTACAGAAGCAAAAATTAATACGGCAACTTGGTCTGACCATGCTTCAATTTCCGCTACCCTTTTGTGGGGACACCCTGGAGAGGGAGCAAAATCATGGAGAAACAATCTTTTCGTAATGAATTTGCCCCATAACTCTAAAGCTATTTCAGATGCTCTAAAGGAATTCTTTGAGCTCAATGCAAACCCAGAGATATCCTCGCTATCTATTTGGAATGCACACAAAGCTTTTATTAGAGGCATTCTTATTCAAATAAGTGCAAGACATAAAAGAATAAGATCAGCTGAGCTCACTAATATTCTTTCACAAATAGCCACCACTGAATGTTTACTTAAGGATAATCCCTCAAATGAATATCATGAGAACCATTTTTGTTTAAGACAAAAGCTGCGTACTCTTCTCATGGAAAATTTCGATGAAAAACACCCGAATCAAATACTACACTTCAATCAATAAGCCCTCCCTAGTTAAAAAGAAAATAACTAAAACAAAAATTCCTTTTATAATTAACCCAGATGGCAACAACGGAAAAATCTTCCACCCAAAACATATAGCTGAGTCCTTTCGTCAGTACTGCAAAAAATTATATAATCTTAAAAATGACGATGCCAACCCCCAACCAACAACACAGAAAATTTCAACTTTTCTCCAAGCCCTAAACCTTCCCCATCTCTCTGAAGCCCAATCAGAATACCTAAACGAACCTATCACAATCACAGAAATTTTAGAAACAATAAAAAACACTAAAACTCCAAAAATCACCAGGGTCAGACGGGTTTGCTAATGAATACTATAAAAAATTTGCACTCACACTTGTGCCTCATATGACCCTTGCATTTAATCAAGCCATAGCCCAAAGCAAACTCCCAGAAGAAATGCTTGAAGCAACAGTAGTTACAATCCCTAAACTGGGTAAAGACCTCACCACACCAGCAAATTTCAGACCAATTTCTCTCTTCAGTTGTGATACTAAAATATATTCAAAAACTCTGGCCCAAAGATTGCTAAAAATTCTACCCAACTTGATACACTCAGATCAGGTGGGCTTCACAAAAGAAAGGCAGGCGCCGGATGGCACCAGAAGACTGTTGAACCTCCTGGAAAGAATGAACACTTCTAAATCCCCATCAGTTTTACTAGCTTTATACGCTGAATAAGCGTTCGATAGACTTTATTGGGGTTTCACCTTTTCAGTACTTGAAAGGTTTGGGTTCAAGGGAAACATTCTTCAGGCAGTTAGAGCACTATGCACATGCCCAAAGGCCAGGATATTAATCAACGGCACTCTATCTGAACCTTTTTACATCACGAACGGCACGCGCCAAGGTTGCCCACTCTCACCACTAATTTTCACCTTGATGATGGAACCCCTAGCAGAACACATAAGACAATACCCAGATCCATGGAATCCATGCAGGAATGCGACAACATAAAATAAGCCTGTTTGCGGATGACATCCTGCTATCACTATCAAATCCCGCGACTTCCATCGAGCAGCCTATACAATTCTCTCCTAATTCTCAGAAGTTTCATATTATAAACTGAATATTCTCAAATCACAAATTTTAGGCTGTCACATCAACAAAGAACTAAGAAAAGAATTACAGTTAGCGTTTCCTTTCCAGTGGCAAAAGTCATCTATCCCATACCTAGGCATACACTTATGCCTCCCCCTTTCTGACCTAGTTGCCATAAACTACACTTCACTACTAAAAGATCTACAAAACGACATAGATAATTTTAAGAAATAACAAAGTTCCTGGCTAGGACGTATCACTATATATAAAATGATTATCCTTCCCAAATTAATGTACTATTTCTGAACGCTGCCAATACCAATACCTAAATCTACTCTACAAAAATGTCAAAAACAATTATTGAACTACATCTAGGAGGGAAAACCTCCCAGAATTTCCCTATCTACTTTAGCGCTCCATAAATCTCAAGGTGGCGTGGCCCTCCCAAATCTTGAGGCATATCGACGCGCAACCACATTAAACCAATCATTAACCTGTTTTTTGGGGATCTTCTTCTATTAGCTGGCCGAGTCTAGAGGCAGAACAGATCGGATACAAATCTTTAACCTCACTGACCTATGCAAAATCCTCTCAGCTATATCACCTGCATTAAATTCAATACTTAAACTCCCTTCGCTAACCCTACCAATGCAAGAAACAGTGGAGGCGTGGGGTAATCTAACTTTGATATCTGACAAATCAATATCCCGTAGATTAAAAAAGATTCCCATTGATACTCTTGAATATTTCATTCCAGGGGTTCAGTTGTCCTAGTGGCCAAGAAAGGGGCTGAAATACACTACCGTTCAAAAGTTTGGGGTCACATTGAAATGTCCTTATTTTTGAAGGAAAAGCACTGTACTTTTCAATGAAGATAACTTTAAACTAGTCCTAACTTTAAACAAATGCACTCTATACATTGCTAATGTGGTAAATGACTATTCTAGCTGCAAATGCCTGGTTTTTTGTGCAATATCTACAAAGGTGAATAGAGGCCCATTTCCAGCAACTATCACTCCAGTGTTCTAATGGTACAATGTGTTTGCTCATTGGCTCAGAAGGCTAATTGATTATTAGAAAACCCTTGTGCAATCATGTTCACACATCTGAAAATAGTCTAGCTCGTTACAGAAGCTACAAAACTGACCTTCCTGTGAGCAGATTGAGTTTCTGGAGCATCACATTTGTGGGGTCAATTAAACGCTCAAAATGGCCAGAAAAAGAGAACTTTCATCTGAAACTCGACAGTCTATTCTTGTTCTTAGAAATGAAGGCTATTCCATGCGAGAAATTGCTAAGAAATTGAAGATTTCCTACAACGGTGTATACTACTCCCTTCAGAGGACAGCACAAACAGGCTCTAACCAGAGTAGAAAAAGAAGTGGGAGGCCGCGTTGCACAACTAAGCAAGAAGATAAGCACATTAGAGTCTCTAATTTGAGAAACAGACGCCTCACAGGTACCAAACTGGCATCTTCATTAAATAGTACCCGCAAAACACCAGTGTCAACATCTACAGTGAAGAGGCGGCTGCGGGATTTTGGGCTTCAGGGCAGAGTGGCAAAGAAAAAGCCATATCTGAGACTGGCCAATAAAAGAAAAAGATTAAGATGGGCAAAAGAACACAGACATTGGACAGAGGAAGACTGGAAAAAAGTGTTGTGGACGGATGAATCCAAGTTTGAGGTGTTTGGATCGCAAAGAAGAACGTTTGTGAGACGCAGAACAAATGAAAAGATGCTGGAAGAATGCCTGACGCCATCTGTTAAGCATGGTGGAGGTAATGTGATGGTCTGGGGTTGCTTTGGTGCTGGTAAGGTGGGAGATTTGTACAGGGTAAAAGGGATTCTGAATAAGGAAGGCTATCACTCCATTTTGCAACGCCATGCCATACCCAGTGGACAGCGCTTGATTGGAACCAATTTCATCCTACAACAGGACAATGAGCCTAAACACACCTCCAAATTGTGCAAGAACTATTTACAGCAGAAGCAGACAGCTGGTATTCTATCGGTAATTGAGTGGCCAGCGCAGTCACCAGATCTGAACCCCATTGAGCTGTTGTGGGAGCAGCTTGACCGTATGGTACGCCAGAAGTGCCCATCCAACCAATCCAACTTGTGGGAGATGCTTCTAGAAGCGTGGGGTGCAATTTCACAAGCTTACCTCAACAAATTAACAGCTAGAATGTCAAAGGTGTGCAATGCTGTAATTGCTGCAAAAGGAGGATTCTTTGACGAAAGCAAAGTTTGATGTAAAAACAATGTTATTTCAAATACAAATCATTATTTCTAACCTTGTCAATGTCTTGACTCTATTTTCTATTCATTTCACAACGCATGGTGGTGAATAAGTGTGACTTTTCATGGAAAACACAAAATTGTTTGGGTGACCCCAAACTTTTGAACGGTAGTGTACGTTTCGAACTTACTTTCTTATGACATATTCAAATAATTTACTTCCTTAATGAGTGAATTCAAAATCCCTTCTACAGATACATTTAAATACGTACAGGTCAAATACTTTCTCCAAACATTTCAAGTACATAAATTACAAGTACCAGAAGCAGTATATCAAGGCCTCACAAGATCAGCGCAAAATGGCAAATCAAAAACTCGTTTCTTCTACAATTTTATAGCAGGTAATCTGAGAAATGGTAAGAAGTGCCACCTGTTGAATTGGTTAGAGAGATCTGGGATTAAACATATTGATTGAAAATTGGAAGGAGTCCTTTGACTGTGCAAACCGTGCAACTAACTATGCAAATATGGTAGTAACTCACTTGAAGGTACTTACAAGATGGTATCTCACACCATGCCATCTCAAGGCCCGTAACCTCTCTGGCGATGCGTACTGTTGGAGAGGATGCTCGCAAGAAGGCTCTCTTTTGCAGATTTTTTGGAAGTGTCCCTCTATTGTTCCTTTCTGGAAAGAGGTGTTTTCTTTACTAAAATCTGTAACAGGAATAAATGTTTTGTTCTCCCCAAACACGGCCCTCTTACTCTTGAACATAGGGGTGCCTCACCCCCTGACCAGACAGCTTGTAGGGGGGTGAGGCACCCATATACTCTTGGGGGCAAAACTCATTATTGCCAGAAAGTGGCGCATATCAAAAAGTCCCCAGATCGAAGAACTAATTCATATGGTCTCCAAACACAGCATTTACGAAAAAGTTTTGTTCCTTAGACACAACACGATAGATAAATATAAACACATGTGGAATCTGTGGCATAAAAAATTTCCAACATGATGTCTTCACTCCTGTTTCCCCCAGTTTAATGTTCTTTAGATGTATAATCTTGCTCCTTTACCTACATCCTACTCTTAAAAAATTACGTAAGAGCTAATGTGAAAACTCGTATCACAATGAACATATGATCAGTTGAAATAATGTATATGTACTTTAAAAAAAAAACCAATCTACATTACTGATTCTGTTTAATTGTCAGTAAAATGATTATATGATTGGCTGACATGATGATTTGATGAACGCATTTTCTCAAAACTGTACATGACTGACGCTGTAAAACTTGATTGCATTGCGTTATACATGTTATTCATGTGATACCAATAAAAACTGATTGTTATAAAAAAAAAGAAAAAAGAGCCGCAGACTGCTCCCATTACTGGTGTGATGGTTTTAAGGGGCCTGGCATATGACAGTTGGCCATCTCTGGTAGTGTTACTGCAATGACAACTCAGCGAATGTACTGCAGCCACATGTGTTCCTCTCATGGCGGCTTCCAAGAGGCATTTTTCAGCAGGATAAGGCTCAGCTGTGCACACAAGGGGGTCCTATTAATGTCTCCACAACATTGTCACACTACTGTGGCCTGCCTGGTTGCCAGATTTATCACCAATAAAACATGTATTGGGCCATCTGGGACGTACCATTTAGAAAGTACTGGTATGTCATATGTTTTTAAGAGCGATGATATTTCTTTAGGGAGAGATACAAAATTGTTATCGTACAGGTTCTCCAAATCTTTAGGGATCTTTATCCCCAAGTATTCAATATAAGTTTCAGCCCAAATATACCTAGAAGATATTTGCATTTTTTCTGTGGTGTCTGGAGGGAGGGTTATATTAGGCACCGTAGACTTTGACACATTTACTTTAAAATTGGAGATGGATCCGTAAGTTTGTAAGATGTTATTGAGTATCGGAAGACCTTGCTCTGGGTTGGTTAAGACAAATATGTAATCTGCTACTGATTTTAACGAAAGTTGTTTGAGCCTAATTCCCGCAATATCTTTACTCTGCCTCACTAGTTGGAGAAGGATTTCTAATGAAAGTACAAAAAGAGTAGGGGATGTAGGGCATCCTTGACGTGTTCCGTTGCTAATGGAGAAGGGAAGAGAGAAGGAGTGATTGATTTTGGCGTGGGGATTGGAATATAGTGAAAAGATAGCATTGATTATGGAAGGAGGGAAATTCGATTTGTTTAAAACTGCTTACATAAAGTTCCAGCATACTCGATCAAATATGTTTTCAGCATCAATTCCCAATAAAATTAATGGGATCTTCTTGTTTTGGGCATATCTTATAGCATGAAGAAGCTGTACTGAATTGTTTTTTCCCTCTCTGCCTGAAATAAAAGCCAGAATTTTCATCAATAATCAAGTTGGGGATAAATTTATTAATAGAGATGAGTGAGCGTACTCGTCCGAGCTTGATGCTCGTTTGAGTATTAGGGTACTCGAGATGCTCGTTACTCGAGGCGAGCACCATGCGATGTTTGAGTCAATTCCATTTTCTTCCCTGAAAGTTTTGCGCCATTTTCTGGCCAATAGAAACGCAGGGAAGGCATTACAACTTCCTCCTGTGACATTCCAGCTCTATCCCACCCCCCTGCAGTGAGTGGCTGGCGAGATCAAGTGACCCCCGAGTATTTAAAGTGGGGCCGCCCGCGGCTCGCCACAGTCACACACTGGGAGAGATCAGGGACGGTGCTGGCGCTGCTATAGGGAAAGTGTTAGTGTAGGATCCTGTGTACAAGAACCCCAATGGTCCTTCTTAGGGCCACATCTGACCATGTGCATTACTGTTGTGGCTCCTGGTAGCAGTTTTGCAATTTTTTTTTTTTATGTCGGGCGTGCAGCCCCATTGCAGCTATAGCGTTCTCAGGCTGCAGTCTGTACTACATAGTATAGGGACAGCGTTGCTGAGATAGGGAGAGTGGTAGTGTAGGATCCTGTGTACAAGAACCCCAACAGTCCTTCTTAGGGCTACCTGTGACCGTGTGCATTTTACAGGTTGTCTGATGGGAGTTGTAGTCCATCACTATTGCACAGCTAGGCCGGTTTGCAGCCTTCCGTATAATTTTTTTCTGGCTGCAGTTAGCGTTAGATAACCGCTGTCAGCCTCCAACTGTACGCCAATAATTCCAAAATTTGCCGTCAACTTCACGCACAGCGTACGGTGACAGCCCCTGATAGAGGGAAAGTCATATACATGCTAAAAATTTAAATAAAAGCTCCTTCTTAGGGCTACCTGTGACCGTGTGCATTTTACAGGTTGTCTGATGGGAGTTGTAGTCCATCACTATTGCACTAAGGACTGTTTGCGGCCTTCCTGACAATTTTTCTCTGCCTGGAGTTTGCCTTACTAGACTGCTCTCAGCGACAAAGACTACGCACATAATTCCAAGATTATTTACACTGGGCTGTGTCTGCAGTGAATTAGAGATGCACAGCGTACGGCCACAGTGACTGATAGAGGGAAAGTAATATACACAGTAGGTAGCCTGTATTCTTTGACCAAAAAAAACAAAAAGCTCCTCAGTTGGGCTACCTTTGACTGTTTAAATTTCACTGGGTGTCTGATGGGAGTTGTAGTCCATCACTATTGCACTTTGGCCTGTTTGCGGCCTTCCTGACAATTTTTTTCTGCCTGGAGTTTGCCTTACTATACTGCTCTCAGCGAAAAAGACTACGCACATAATTCCAAGATTATTTACACCGGCCTGTGTCTGCAGTGAATTAGAGACGCACAGCATACGGCCACAGCGACTGATAGAGGGAAAGTAATATACACACTATATAGCCGGTATTCTTTGACCAAAAAAAACAAAAAGCTCCTCAGTTGGGCTACCGCTGACCGTTTAAATTTTACTGGGTGTCTGGTGGGAGTTTTGGTCCATCACTATTGCACCCAGGCCTGTTTGCGGCCTTTCTGACTATTTTTTTTTTTGCCTGAAGTTTGCCTTACTAGACTGCTCTCAGCAACAAAGTCTACGCACATAATTCCCAGATTATTTACACCGGCCTGTGTCTGCAGTGAATTAGAGATGCACAGCGTATGGGCAACACAGCCACTTATAAAGGGAAAGTGATATACACACTATATAGCCTGTATTCTTTTTTTTTAAAAAAAACAAAAAGCTCCTTGGTTGGGCTACCTTTAACCATCTAAATTTTACTGGGTGTCTGGTGGGAATTATAGTCCATCACTATTGCACAGTTAGGCCTGTTTGCGGCCTTCCTGACTATTTTTTTCTGCCTGGAGTTTGCCTTACTATACCGCTCTCAGCGACAAAGTCTACACACATAATTCCAAGATTATTTACACCGGCCTGTGTCTGCAGTGAATTTGACGCTCAGCGTACAGCCAACACAGGTACTTATAGAGGGAAAGTGATATACACAGCATATAGCCTGTCTTCTTTTGACCGTCTGCATTTTATTGGGTGCCTGGTGGGAGTTTTGGTGCATCACTATTGCATTGCTAGGCCTGTTTGCGGCCTTCCTTCCATTTTTTTCTGCCTGGAGTTAGCGTTATTATTCCGCTCTCTGCGTGAAAGTGTACGCATATAATTGCATAATTATTTACAGCGGTCTGTGTCTGCTCTATTCGTAATCCACCATGCTGAGGGGTAGGGGTCGAGGATGTGGACGCGGGCGAGGATGCGGAGTTCCAAGTGAGGGTGTGGGCACAGGCCGAGTTCCTGGTCCAGGTGTATGTCCCGGGGGAACTGCAACAGTGCCAGGTTGGGCCTGTGGAACTTTTTCCTGGCTAATGCAGTCTTTGGAGTGGTGAAAGAAAATGTAACAGATTTACTGAGACCTTCACAGGTGTACTAGCATCGAAGTCCGCTTCATGCCTACGATTGCTGAAGCTGTTGGCCAAGGCCTATGTCCCGGTGGAACTGCAACGGCGCCAGGTTGGACCTGTGGAACTTTTTCCTAGCTAATCCAGTCTTTGGAGTGGTGAAAGAAAACGTAACAGATTTACTGAGACCTTCACAGGTGTACTAGCATCGAAGTCCGCTTCATGCCTACGATTGCTGAAGCTGTTGGCCAAGGCCTATGTCCCGGGGAACTGCAATAGCCCCAGGTTGGGCCTGTGGAACTTTTTCCTGGCTAATGCAGTCTTTGGAGCGGTGAAAGAAAACGTAACGGATTTACTGAGACCTTCACAGGTGTACTAGCATTGAAGTCCTCTTCATGCCTATGATTGCTGAAGCTGTGGCCCGAGGCCTATGTTGTCGGTGGAGTGTAAGTCTGCCATGTTTGGCCACTCTGATTTTTTTATTGTTCATGTCTTGGGTTGCATTGGACCCACCTATGCTGTTGGTGCACACAGACTTCCCATCGCGGTGTTTGACCTGTCTGGCACAAAGTCACTGACTGACTTGGGTAGGGGGCAGAGTCCAGATGGCTTTCCCCTTGCGGTGTCGATTGAGCTATCTGACACCTGGACAGAATGAAAACTGTGTGGGCACATGGATTCCCCACAGCTATGTAACTCATGCCCACGTTTGCAGCTCCTGACGGAGGTTGGCACTTTATTGGAATGAAGATCTAACATCAATTTCTCATCGATTCTCTACAGCATTGTGGGCTATCGCCCCGCCCCTTTTAAAGAGGGTCGCTACCTGGCCCTGCCACCACTCTGCAGTGTGTGCCTCTGGTTCCTCCTCATGGCAGACGCACTTATAAATAGACATGAGGGTGGTGTGGCTATGCAGCCAGCGTGTGACGTGAGGGCAGCTGAAGGCTGCGCAGGGACACTTTGGTGTGCGCTGTGGACACAGGGTCGTGCAGGGGGGGAGTGGGCAGCATGTAACCCAGGAGAAGAGGCAGCGGTGTGTCCCGCAGGCAGTGCTTGTGCTTGGTTGGAGGTAGTGTGGTGCTTAGCTAAGGTGTGCCTTGCTAATGAGGGTTTGTCCGAAGTAAAAATTGTTAGGGGGAGGCCTCACTCTTGCCACTATTGTGGCTTAATAGTGAGACCTGGGAACCTGAGATGCAGCCCAGCATGTTGCCCCTCTCCTGCCCTATCCGTATCTGTGTCGTTTCCATCACTTTCGTAGGTTTTGAAGATTTGCACAAATGAAAACCTTAGCGAGCATCGGCGATATACAAAAATGCTCAAGTCGCCCATTGACTTCAATGGGGTTTATTACTCGAAACGAACCCTCGAGCATCGCGGAAAGTTCGACTCGAGCAACGAGCACCCGAGCATTTTGGTGCTCGCTCATCTCTATTTATTAATCCACCTGGAAAGGAGTTTTGCCCATATTTTGATATCCAGATTTAAAAGAGAGATGGGTCTGTAACTACCGCACATGCAGTGGTCTTTCCCTTTTTTTATGAATAAGAGTAATAAAGGCTTCTTGCTTGGGCAGCTGTTCTCCCTCCAACACAGCATTAAGTGATAAAACTAAATGCGGTAAGATTACCTCCTGAAATATTTTAAAATAAACTAGGGGGAGTCCGTCAGGGCCATGGCTTCTGTGTAGCAGGAAGCTATTTTAGACTGAGGTTAGTTCTTCAAGGGAAATCGAAGAGGTCAGGGCAGCCGTTTCATCCTGGTTCAGAGAGGGGAAGGAAAGCAATACTAACAGGTTCTCTAATTTTTTCACTTTTAATTTCTTCTAGATGCCTGTCAAGTTCTTTTAAGTTATATAACTTTAAATAAAAATCCTGGAAAATTTGAGCTATTTTTGTTTTCTTTATGGGCCTTCCCCATTGGATTGTTTATTCCTTAGATATGAGTTTTCCCTCTAGCTTTTTTAATTAAAAAAGGACATGAGTCAGCCCCCCTTATTACCATGGGAGAAAAGTTGGTGCTTGTAATATAGAAGGGATTTTGCAAATCCGTTATTTAAGATATATTTAAGACTCTTTCTCAATGCGGTTAATTTTGTTTGAGCCTCCTGTACCATTTTTTGTTTTGATAGCTGTTCTAATTTACAATTTTAAGTTAAAATATCTTCTATCTCTTTTTGTTTTTTCTCTGCAGAACCCATAGCTATGACTATGCCTCTAATATATGCCTTGTGAATCTCCCATACCAAAGGGTGCTTGTCTGGAGATTGCTTGTTTTCCCTAAAAAAGGTTTCTAATTGTGTGGGTATGTTCTCAATTGCTTCTTGACTATCTAGGAGAGATTTGTTTAATCTCCAACTCGGCCTCTATGGGAAGGGGTAGTTGGAATGAGTGAGACTGAGACCAGGACATGGTCAAATATAGTTATGCTGCCTATGTTAGAGCTCCTGATTTGGTCAATCATAGAAGTAGAGATGAGAATGTAATTTATTCTTTGATACAAGCTGTGTACTAGTGAGTAGAAGTATTAGATCAGGGACAAACCCCCGAGGAGAAGTACAATATGAGGTTTAGGTCAGACTCAGAACCCATTACTATTTTACCTTCCAAAAAGAGTAAAAGTTTATTTAAGGCATTTGTAAGCCATGCTACCTTTGTTTATTTGCAGAATATAAATGTACAAGTATTTAAGTTTCTGCAAAGATTTTGCCTTTTAAGAAGAGCCTTCATCCCTCTGAGTCAGACAAACTGTTGTCCAAAATGAAAGGGACTGTATGTAGACTCTATCTTTAACACTCACTCAGAGAAAAAATCACAAAGCTTAAGGTCCAGGCAATGTGGAGGTCTAGGAAAAATTTCACTATTAACACAATATGCGTGGATAATCCATCTGATTAGTAGTCACCTGTTGAGCTCACTTCTTTTTTATTACATTGATGTCCTAATTGTTTTTATAGCGCAATTTTATTCAAATGTCAAATTTAATCTACGCATCCCCAGTCCCAGGTTGCAGTCTTTTTTTTAATAATCAAGTTTTATTGGTATTTTTCATATTTTATTTCAAACATAACACCAGGTAAAGAGCATAACTTATCCCAGTCCCTTCTTCGGAACTGCAAAAAAAAAAAAAAAAAAACGCAATACAGTTACAATGCTAGGCACTCTCTGTAGAAACAATCCTTGCTATAACTGCTAATCAATGCTTACCTTTACTTTCAAATTGTAGAAAAACAAGAAACATAAAAAAAGGGTGAGGTGAAGGGGAAACAGGAGGGGGGGAAATGAGACCTATGGCCTGCTCCTATAACTCCTGGTTCAATCTTAGTTAGGTCCGCTAGAGTCAACCATGTCCATGTCCATATCTGTGTTCGAGGCCTCAACACCTATACTGAATAGAGAGAGTTGTCCCAAAAAAACAGAGGAGGCACTCCCCAACTCAGCTGGTAAGCTTACGGCAGATATCCGTTCTCCTAGGGCCTCAGCCTAAGGGAACACCAAGGGCTCCAAATCCACACAAACGCATCATGTGTGCCCTTAGACCAACTTGAAAGTTCTTTAAGATTGCAGATTAGGTCAACTTTTGTCTTCCACTGAACCGGGGAAGGGGATATATTTTGAAGCCAAAACAAGGGGATCAAAGCATTTGCAGCATTTAACAGGAATGTGACCAATCTTTTTCT
Source organism: Eleutherodactylus coqui (assembly GCF_035609145.1). Taxonomy (NCBI): domain Eukaryota; kingdom Metazoa; phylum Chordata; class Amphibia; order Anura; family Eleutherodactylidae; genus Eleutherodactylus; species Eleutherodactylus coqui. The sequence goes on along the minus strand of NC_089848.1, from coordinate 46,763,283 downwards.
TAGTGGGTCAAAACCAGCAGAATGACTCCAAAGGAAAATCCTGTCTGTTGGCATGGTCAGTCCTGGTGAAAGAATCCACAGGACCTTCTCTACTTCTTTTCAAAAGGGAACAATGATCAGGCTTTCCCACCAGATGTGCAAACAGGAGCCTACTGCTGCATCACATCTTCAACACCTGCCATGTTGTGCCAATTTGTAGGCATAGAGCCATTGTGAAGTTTTGTACCACCTCATCAACAGTTTATAATGACTCGCCTGCACCAGAATACATGGGGAAAGGCTATAAGCTGTTTTCAGAATTAGTCTTGTATCTTCCAGAGAAAGGGAAATGTTGAGTTCCTTTTCCCAGGAAACAAGAAAGGCGAGCTTAGTAAGCAGTGGTGGTGGTGGTGGTGGGGGTTATAAATTGTTTATGAAGGTTTACAATTTTTCTGAGCTTTGAAGTCCCCTCTCCTAGGAGCTTTTCAAATGGGGTTTTAGGTCTTGTTTACTTGTGAGTTTTGAGAAACTCATTAAAGGAATTATTGATGTGTGATTTCTGCAAACAATTTATGAAGATGTAATGAGCTCAAAAAAGAGTCTATTCGCTTCTTTGCTTTCTGTGGGTCCAAAAGAACCTCCTGATGTCTGAGATTATACAGTTGTGAATAAAAGTATTGAAATTCTTTACCTATTTCCGGAGTCAAGAACACTACTTTACCTATTGAGATCACTTCTAACTTCATTGGGAAAATGGGGGTAAAGTTCCATCCTGTTGTAAGATGAAACCTCGGATTTCCTATTTCAGCTGCAACAGAAAGCATATCTATAGGGTCCAGGTACGAAATCCCAAGGATTGCTTCCTAATAAAAAAAAGAAGGGGCCATGCACTTTCTTACAGGATATAGAACAAAACACAAAATCATCTTGAAAGAGTCTTGCTCCACATAGACATATGGGTTTTCCCTCCCCCAGATTATGACATTACATTTATTCAGTGTGCCTTAAAGGTGGCATCATTAGAGATGAGCGAACGTACTCGTCCGAGCTTGATACTCGTTCGAGTATTAGCGTGTTCGAGATGCTCGTTACTAGAGGCGAGCACCACGCGATGTTCGAGTTACTTTCACTTTCCTCTCTGAGACGTTAGCGTGGTTTTCTGGCCAATAGAAAGACAGGGAAGGCATTACAACTTCCCCCTGCGACGTTCAAGCCCTATACCACCCCCCTGCAGTGAGTGGCTGGCGAGATCAGGTGTCACCCGAGTATAAAAATCGGCCCCTCCCGCGGCTCGCCACAGATGCGTTCTGACATACTTTAGGGAAAGTGCTGTTGGTGCCGGAGCTGCTATAGGGAGAGCGTTAGGAGTATTTTAGGCTTCAAGAACCCCAACGGTCCTTCTTAGGGCCACATCTAACCGTGTGCAGTACTGTGGAGGCTGCTTTTTGCAGTGTTGCACTTTTTTTTTTTTTTGGTATATCGGCCGTGCAGAGCATTGCGCCCTGCAGTAATACTCCAGGGCCAGAAGTGGTGGTTAGGCAGGGACAGAAGACATATTGATTGAATATAGGCAGTGGGCCTTTGCAAAAACATTTGGGGAAAAAAATCTATTTGGGCTGCCTGTGACTGTCCTCAGTGTTCTGGATCTCTGCTGGGTGAAGTAGTCCTCCAAATTCATACGCAGCCAGCTAAGTGTTACAGCAGGCTTGCGCAAAATTATTTCCTGGCTCTGTCTGGGCTGTTAAATCACCACTGTATTGCAGTCCACAGTGCAACACTCTGCAGTTATTTGACATACTCCAGGGGCCAGTAGCGGTGAGGCAGGGACAGAAGACATATTGATTGAATATAGGCAGTGGGCCTTTGCAAAAACATTTGGGGAAAAAAATCTATTTGGGCTGCCTGTGACTGTCCTCAGTGTTCTGGGTCTCTGCTGGGTGTAGTAGTCCTCCAAATTCATACGCAGCCAGCTAAGTGTTACAGCAGGCTTGCGCAAAATTATTTCCTGGCTCTGTCTGGGCTGTTAAATCACCACTGTATTGCAGTCCACAGTGCAACACTCTGCAGTTATTTGACATACTCCAGGGGCCAGTAGCGGTGAGGCAGGGACAGAAGACATATTGATTGAATATAGGCAGTGGGCCTTTGCAAAAACATTTGGGGAAAAAAATCTATTTGGGCTGCCTGTGACTGTCCTCAGTGTTCTGGGTCTCTGCTGGGTGTAGTAGTCCTCCAAATTCATACGCAGCCAGCTAAGTGTTACAGCAGGCTTGCGCAAAATTATTTCCTGGCTCTGTCTGGGCTGTTAAATCACCGCTGTATTGCAGTCCACAGTGCAACACTCTGCAGTTATTTGACATACTCCAGGGCCAGTAGCGGTGAGGCAGGGACAGAAGACATATTGATTGAATATAGGCAGTGGGCCTTTGCAAAAACATTTGGGGAAAAAAAACTATTTGGGCTGCCTGTGACTGTCCTCAGTGTTCTGGGTCTCTGCTGGGTGAAGTAGTCCTCCAAATTCATACGTTTCAATGCTCATTAAAGCGTTGAAACTTTCACCTCAACCAATTTTTATTTTAACTGGGCTGCCTCCAGGCCTAGTTACCAATTAAGCCACATTAACCAAAGCGATTAATGGATTTCACCTGCCCTCTTGGTTGGGCGTGGGCAATTTTTCTCAGGTACATTAGTACTGTTGGTACACCAATTTTTGGGGGCCCTCGCCTACAGTGTAATCAAATTAATTTTTAGCCCACCTGCATTACAGCTGACGTTACATCAGCTGTGTTGGGCACTGCAATGGGATATATTTATGTACCGCTGGTGGGTTCCAGGGAGCCACCCATGCCATGGGTCCACAGGGAGTTGTAACTGCATGTGTCCACTTGTAAAGACCCCCAGTCTGACTGGGGCATGCAGTGTGGGCCGAAGCCCACCTGCATTAAGCACGACATTACCTCAGCTGTGATGGGCAATGCAATGGGATACATTTATGTACCGCCGGTGGGTTCCAGGGAGCCACCCATGCTGTGGGAGCACACGGAATTCCCATTGCAGAGTTGTACCTGCCTGTGACTATTTATAAAAAAACGCGGTCTGACTAGGGCATGCAGACACCTTGACAGAATGAATAGTGTGTGGCACATAGGTTCCCCATTGCTATGCCCACGTGTGCAGCTCCAGATGGAGGTGGCACAGGATTGGATTTCTCATTGCTTCTGTACAGCATTGTGGACTATCGCCCCGCCCCTTTTAAAGAGGGTCGCTGCCTAGCCGTGCCAACCCTCTGCAGTGTATGCCTGCGGTTCCTCTGGCAGACGCACTTATAAATAGACATGAGGGTGGCGTGGCATGAGGGCAGCTGAAGGCTGGGCAGGGACAGTTTGGTGTGCGCTGTGGACACTGGGTCGTGGGAGGGGGGGTTGGGCAGCATGTAACCCAGGAGAAGGGGCAGCGGAGTGTCATGCAGGCAGTGATTGTGCTTTGTTGGAGGTAGTGTGGTGCTTAGCTAAGGTATGCATTGCTAATGAGGGCTTTTCAGAAGTAAAAATTGTTGGGAGGGGGGGGCCCACTCTTGCCGCTATTGTGGCTTAATAGTGGGACCTGGGAACTTGAGATGCAGCCCTGCATGTAGCCCCTCGCCTGCCCTATCCGTTTCTGTGTCGTTCCCATCACTTTCTTGAATTGCCCCGATTTTCACAAATGAAAACCTTAGCGAGCATCGGCGATATGCAAAAATGCTCGGGTCGCCCATTGACTTCAATGGGGTTCGTTACTCGAAACGAACCCTCGAGCATCGCGATAATTTCGTCCCGAGTAACGAGCACCCGAGCATCTTGGTGCTCGCTCATCTCTAGGCATCATCACCAAACACTAGAGATTCCATAAAACCATCACTTTCCATTAGAGATTGCATACTCCCCCAGAAAGATCGTTGCTTCTTTTTGTCATCTGGTTTTAGAGCCTGTAAAAATTGCTGTCAGTAGGGATAACATCGCAAACATTTGTGCAGACTCTTCCACACAGTCGGCTACGGGACGTCCAATTCTCTGCTTGCTCTGACGGTGGATTTCGGAGGACTTCATATGAAACTTACACAGACACGCCCCACTGTTCTCACGCTTACTTGGGGAGTTGCCCAATAATTTTAAATTACAGATTCAGCTTTGTTTCTTTAAAATTGGAGTACCACTTATGAATTGTAGAACCGGTAGACATGAAAATCAAAGACACAAAACACTATCTTGTTCTCTTTGGAAGCCATTTAGTCTCATATCCTATTGGTGACTACAGCAGAATAAAACTTTTTCAGCAAAACTGTCCAACAGTAAGGCCAGTTTCACACAGGTATAAGGATATTTATGCATATGTTTGTGCTGTGTATTTGAGCATTGCGTTTTTGTGTATTTTATTGCATTTTTTTGCCCTGCATTTTTGTGCGTGCAAAAACAACACACGAGCATGCTCCCATTGATGTCAAAGGGCTTTTTTTTTCAATGGGCAATGAAGTTTAATTAGATTTATATGTCCATTTTGGTGTGCTATGCGCACAAAGATAGGACATGCTGCATTTTGTTTGTACAACCGAAATGCGATCTTTCAATATAACATGATCTTCTGTTTGTCTAATTTATTTGAGTGTCCCGGAATATTGCATCACATGATAGTTCTCTACTTCAAGGTATCATAATTAGGGATGAGCGAGTATACTCGCTAAGGCACTACTCGCTCGAGTAATGTGCCTTAGCCGAGTATTTCCCCGCTCGTCCCGAAAGATTCGGGTGCCGCTGCAGGGCGGGGAGCTGCGGGGGAGAGCAGGGAGGAACGGAGGGGAGATCTCTCTCTCCCGCCTGCTCTCCCCTGCTCCCCGCTGCAACTCACCTGTCAGCTGCGGCGGCCCCCGAATCTTTAGGGACGAGCAGGGAGATACTCGGCTAAGGCACATTACTCGAGCGAGTAGTGCCTTAGCGAGTATACTCGCTCATCCCTAATCATAATGCAATGTTGTATGATAGGCTCTAAGCTACTTCTCACTAACTGCAACTTGGTGAGTGGGGAAACTGGACTGGGCAATCTCATCTTATAAAGAAAGGATACTACTACATATCATGTAAACGGGGCTGTGCTCCAATTCCCTGCACAGGTGGTAATCAAGAGTATTGCTGTACAGGAGAAAACTTAGAAAGGGACATAGCGGTAAATCAGTTTTCAAACTTCTCAAAGTATGCTGTGCCCAAAAAAACTTAAAATTATACTGTGTTTGGTAAAATGTTTCCACTTCATAGAATTTAAAGGGTCATGCTGGTGATTTTTTTGTCATTCATTATGTATCTATCTCATTAGTATATATAAATGAACTAGTATTACCCTGGTTAGTTATTTCTCTCTTTCTGAAACTCTTGGACTCTTTCTTCTCAGATGAACATGTAATCTCAATTTTGACCAGCATATATTTACTTGAGGTTATGCTATCTGAAACTAGTCATTCTCTTAGTCTGTGTGATGCTATTACATGATACTTACCATATAAACTGCCTGGAGGAGGACACATGCACTTATATCACTGCTAGTAATGATGATCTCACAGCTTCTGCCATGCAGTTATAATAGAGGAGATCACAGCTCCTTCTCCTGACTGTATACCTATGGTATGTAGCTTATTTAGCTGGACATAGAAGATAATGATAATTTAACTATCCCCCTCAAGCAGAAATGGTATAGCCCCCTAACTATTGTTGTGATGATGAACCATGGGATTGATTTGAAAGTGTAAGTAAGAAATCTCACTTTTATGATGGCACCTGATAAGCATCAGGCAGGGGGCTGCACTGAAGGAAAGTGGTTGCAATATACAGAAGAAACCTCCAGAGTTTGACAGGCAATCTGGTGAAGGGGGCAGGCATGGAAAAATGTATCTTTGCCGGTGTAGCTCTTTAATGTTAGTTTTTCATATCTGTGTTTATGTATTTTTACCCAATCTCCTTTGTACAGCAAGTACACAGATGTTTTTTTCTGCTATAACAACATTCTTTCGGATGGCTTTTACAATACTGTATATAGCCTACATTGAGATTCAGTGGTATTTATTATTACGTGCTTGGTGCAAATAAATCCTACAAATAATTATAATAACTTTATGTTCAATTATTTATTTATTTATTTATTTTTTTAATGCTACCCATTTGCACTTCAATTTCAAAGACAACTTTGTGGACAATTGAAACTCACAGGGCAGATCTCTCCCCACTCCTCACCCAACCACAAACACCCCAATCCTACCCCCATTTAACCCCTCCCTCCCCTTTATTGTATGGTTTTCCTTTGAGTTTAAATATTCAATTGTATGAGAAAAATACTGGTCTAGTATTATGTAATATTTAAACAATGTATATTATAAAGACTATCTTGTGTCTAGCTTGTTAAAGCTACTGTGCTTTTCTCAATAAAAAAGGATTGAACATTAAAAGACAACTTTGTTTTTTTTATATCATTTTATGTAACATGATGAAGTTAATTATGGTGTTGATTGGTTAAGAACATACATTTCCTGTCTTTTTCACTAGATTTCCCTAGCATGTCCTTTCTCACTTGGTATATTACTGTTCTCATAAGATCACAGTTATCACCATCAGAAGCAGAAAATCATAATGTTTAAAATGTGTATCTCTTAAACTGGCGATGAAGGAAGAGATCCATTAGCGATGAAAGGACAGTACCAGATTGCCAGAGAAAGCTTTACACGGTAAAAGCAAAGGATTGAAATACAATTAGCATGTCATTTTGAGGCTAAAAACAGATGGTTTGAAGACTTTTCTTTGTGGGAATTTACAGTATGTGTCAGACAGAAAAGAGAAACTGCTTGTCAGATGCTAGAATAGCAAAGAAATTTGTGGCTAATATGGTACTTTGGAATAATAAAGGTTTTAGAACAGAGCATTAAAGAAGCAGAGAAAATAACATAAAACTGAGGCAAAATGTTTAATTGCAACTTTAAACTCTTAATCAAGGATTAAAGAACCCAGTGTATGTAGTATATGTCAACTGATTTGTTGTCTTTTTATACACATAAGGTTAAATTAAGTTTTATTTTAAATCATGTTGGGTGAAAAAAGTATTTTTCACAGTGGGAGTGGTCAAATTCCAATGTCCTGTTCATTATCAAGATAGAAAATAACTTTTATTAAATTAATTAAAAATATATACAGATATCAAGAAGTGAGGGGAGACCAAAAAAATGAAAAAAAGTATATGTAGCAGGGGGAAGGGCCCTGAGATATGCCCTATAGTGCCCTATGCTGTCCACTAACAATATGGAGCATCCGTCCCAAAAAGGGCGACCCCATACTGGAATCTCACCTATATGTCTCTACTGAACCCTGAAATTAGGAGCAAAAAAAAAAAGAAAACCAACAAAGAAGACTTGAAATGTGAAAAAGAAAAAGTAGATGATTTCTTTTAATTGGACCATGTAATAAGATTGTTATAAAACGATATCTGAAAGAAAAAAAACACATATTGGGTCTATGCACCAGGATGGGATACACTCACGGCCCTTGGAAAATAGATGGTCCAAACCTATAAAATCAGCCCCAGTCAGCTCGATGCAGAGATGTGATAGGAATAATGGTCAGATGAGGACCCTACAGTATAAGTAATTGTATTTAGTTATTATGACACTGGTCTACATCATAGAATCCCTGATGAACCAAAGTAATTACTTGGTGAAATGCGTAGATATTTCTTGTAATTGGACTATATATGAGTGTCATGGCGTATCATGTGAAGTGTTTTATGATCATATGTGAATATTGTTCCTGCCTTACAATAAGGCCATTCTGAGACATTGTAAACAGTAGTTATTTATTCTCTATGTATGTTCTTTCAGGTTCAACCAGTTTTGGTACATTTTTGATACTGTGGTTGGGAACAGCCAACAAGTGTGACTGTTTCTAAAATATGGTCACAGCAACTCCAGCAACCAACAATATTTCCACAGTCAAAGTCACAAAAGTCACCATGTTTATCCATGACTGCCAAATGTTGCTTCTGCTGTGTAGAGGAGAGATCAGCACATTATCGAAGAGCAGATTGTGATGCAGCCATCATGTGGTACGGCATTATTGATCAAAAGATGCGACTCCCCAGCTTTTCCCAATACACTGATCATTCACTGTAAATGTGTTGCCTATTTAAGCATCCTATTTCCATGTACCCCGTTAGGACTTGCTCAGTTAGGCCTGCCACATAGTAGAACAAGGAACAAAAACAAGAGTGGAATAATTCATTGGACTGTGAATGTTCAATGAAAATATTGGAGCCCTTTTCTTTAATATAAATTCTTTATTTATAAATTTTGGGGTGTATACAGAAAACAAAATGGAAATCTGCTCATCCGGATCGACACCCGGGAAGCATGTGGGAAAGGAAAACAAGAAACAGTTTCTCTGCGAACATGCAGAGCATGGAACCCTTTAAGAGGTGCTCTCTGCAACCAAAGCAAAGCATCAATTTCATTTTATCAATGTCATCCTATGTATATTCAAGAACTTAGTTTATCTGCTTCTACCAAAAATAACTTTATACTGGGACGTTTGATATAAAATATATTGGTGGCGTGTGTGCAGAGGGAGACGTAAACTAGCATGTAGGGTAAAGCCATTGTTATTATTACAGAGCTAAGGTAGTGTTTCTTATGTCAATATAAAAACATAAAAATGCATCAATGTTTACAAAACAACTTAGATGAAAAAATAGGCTGCAAAAACAAACTATATATATATATTAAACATACTCAAAATATGAGCAGAGAACAATTTGCTGAATTGCAGATGTGCCTACATTTAACTTTCCTTGAAACTTAGTTAAGAACTCCTATTGCTCATGAAAGATTTTCAATACCATTGAAATTGCCATGCTAGCAAACCATGACAGGCAGCGATTAACATCACAACTATTAGGTGGCCACACATAGACCCATATAGCATATACAACTCAGAAGCAAATATGAGAAAGTGTATAGACCTGCTCAACTACACAGAAAAATCCATACTTAGACGTCATGCGCCTGCTACAAAAGACAAAACTTCACTTCAGTTCCAGTGTTTGCAAATAAAAATTAGAACCAACATTCGCGGAATTTAGCCCCGCCCCCGCCCCACCTCCTTTCATTGCAAATAGTGCAGAGGGGCGGAGAGGAGGCAGAGAGGGGGCGAGAGCAGTTCCTGCTCCTGGCTCTTCCATCCTCCCCCCCTGCACACGAGGACAACGTATATCGGCTCGGCGTGAAAACCGAGCCGATATACGTTCGTGGGAATGCACCCTCAGGCCTTAGTCAGACGGGCGTTTTTAGCCGCGATTTGCGCATGCGCATGCGTCCGGCGATTTTATAAAACCATTGCTTTGCAATGGTATCGGACACATGAGCGCTTTTTATGCGCTCGTCCGATAAATTATAGAACAAAAAATCGCAGATCCCACCTATCTGCGATCTGCGATTCCTGTTCTCTTCTCTATATGCACAGCAGCGCCGACCCCATTGAGAAAATATAGAAGACAAATCATTCTTCTCTTCCACAGCTGTAACAGCTGTGACAGAGAAGAACGATGTTTGCCCATTGAATTCAATGGAGCGGCAATACAGCCGCTCCATTGAAAGCAATGGGCTGCCGGCGTGCGCGGGGTGAATTGTCAGGAAGGGGTTAAATATATAAGCCCTTCCCTGCAATTCATCCTAAAATGTGTTAAAATAAAAAAAAATTGTATACTCACCTTTCCGCTGCAGCCGGAGTCCAGCCGCGGCCGCTGTCAGTTCTCCTGAACTGCTTCTCGGCACTATTCAGCCGGCGGGGCTTTAAAATCCCCGCCTGCTGAATGATCTGCCTCTGATTGGTCACAGCCCTGACCAATCAGAGGCCGGTTTCACTCACACACCCATTCATGAATTCATGAATGGGTGAGTGACTGCTGCCTCTCAGCGCTGAGCCAATCAGGGGCAGGTCTGACTCACATTCATTCATGAATTCATGAATGGGTGTGAGTGAGGCATGCCTCTGATTGGCTCAGCGCTGAGCCAATCAGGGGGCAGGTCTGACTCACACCCCCTTCACACCCACTGCAGGACGGCCGCACGGAGCTCCGACTGCTGGGAGAAGCTGAGTATACAATTTTTTTTTATTTTAACACATTTTAGGATGAATTGCAGGTAAGGGCTTATATATTTAAGCCCTTCCCGACAATTCATCCCGGGCTTGCCCGCAGCGCATTGCTTTAAATGGAGGCGGCTCTATTGCCGTCTCCATTGAATGCAATGCGCTGGACAGGTCCGGCCCGTTTCTAATGAAACGCGGCTAGGAGCAGATTTTCGGGCGATTTGCGGGCGACTTGCGCGCACCGGTCACGCGATTTGCGGATGCGCATCCGTCATGCGCCCGTCTGACTAAGGCCTCAGAGTAGAAGAGTATATATATATATATATATATATGTGTGTGTGTGTGTGTGTGTATAATGCTCAGAAAGATCATTTACATTGTTTATTCCAGTCAAAGACTACCGGTAGTTAATTTGGAAATAGAAATGTATAATGTTGAAACAAAAGCTATCAGTCTAGACATACAAATGTTAGTGTTTTTTTTTAATTAAGGGAGTTTAAATATAAAAGTGGAAGGGTTATTTAATTACATTATACTTTGCATTTTTAGTGTGAGTAATTAGCACCTTACTGTGTTTGACTAATACACACAGAAATATTTACTGCTTCACTTCTAGTCCTTAGCAGCTTGTGACGCTAATCAATGGGTAAACAATTAATTAAAATTCCTGAAATATTTCTCTATTAAGATTACAACATAATAAGAATAAATAAGTTTACTGTTTTTTTTACATTAGTCCGATTGAATAAGTATGACAAACTGACACATATTTTTACTGCACGTGATAAGCTAAAATGTCTCAGTGTATCAGCATTTGGCTCTCCGACTGATGTTAAAAGGGTTTTCCAGGACTTATAAAAACAGCTCAGAATTAAGCTGAAGGCTTTATTCACACCAGCACTTTATCGTGGCAATTTTGTCGCAATAAAACGGCAGCCGAAAATCGCGACTATCTGATGCATTGGATTCAAATGCACCAGTTCAGATGGGCAATTTTCCGGTGCATAAAAACGGCTGGTCAGAAAAGATGCGCATGCAAAACGCATTCCATGCTCGCTGTTTTCACGCCGTCCGGAAGAGATAGGTCTGGACCTATCTTTTTGGCCATAAAATGGTGGTTGATCCCGTAGACGCCTATGGGAGCCTATGAGAGCTGCTGGAAAACAGAGGTGGGAGGGAGTTTAGTAGCGTCTCTGCTAAACTCACTCCCCCTCTCTGCTCCTTGATGGCTGTCGGCAAAGGGAGAGAAGGGATGGGGTGGGAGATTAGCACACTAGCTTCCACTCCATCCAGCCCCCTCCCATTGCAGGCAGCTGGCAAGGGGTGGAGAGGCAAAGGAAAGGGGGAGGGAGTTTAGCAGAGCTAAACTCTCTCTGCCTGCCCGAGGGTATTCTGGGCTGCGGCGTTTACTCGCTGCACCTGGGCTGTGTGAATGGGTACTTAAATGGGACATGCAGCTGTGACTTGGTCATGGCTGACTCTCGATCATGCGAATTTCGTCCGCGCTGCCACTGTAACGCAGCCGGCCGAAAGATGCAGCGCCGGTTTGAAGGAGCCCGAAGCTTGTGAGTGGCTGAGCAGTCAAATGTATAACAAACTGCACGTGATTGCCCTGCTCTTTTTCTTGGTTTCATACGGCAGGCACTGAGGCTACAGCGCTGGATCTGGAGCCGCTGGGATAGGTAAGTATTCAATTTTTATTTATTTTAAGTAACTTTATTTTCAAAAAGATCAGTGGCACTGAGCTGAAAATTCTGAGAATATGTGCTGGATGCCCATTGCTAGTCAAGCCATTTTCTTGATTTAAAGGGGTATTCCCATATCAGTCAATTATGGCTGAGATGGGAACACCCATTGTATGTTGTGGCCAGAGTTGGCCCAAATTACAGAAAGAGCCAAGCAGAGTACCCTACTCTTGTTCCGTAACTCCCATAGACGTGACTAGGAGTTGCAGAACTAGAATAGAACTGCCAGCTCATCTATTTTCCATCATAGTCTAGAGAAAAATCACACTGAATATTGTAGATAGGAAGGTCTGTATAGCTTCTAAATTACAGTAAATGCTTGCTGTGCATGAAAGGACATGTATTGTAGCAGATTATCGGGGGCATATATGTATTTATTGAGTGTGCATAAGTGTACATGTATGTGTATAGTGCATGTACTGTATGTGTTTATGTGTGTGCTTGCACGCAGTAAGCATTTAATACTGGTTATATTTCATCATCCAGTACTTGAGTCAGTTGTTAATCGAAATATGTACAGTAAAAAGCAATGGGATTTTTTATTCATATACAGATGTAGCAAAGTTTAACTTGACACTGAAAAGGCTAGTGATGGGATATCCTTAGGATAGGTCATCAATAGTAGATCCAGCTAATTAGCAGTTTTCTGGGCCATTAGACTTGTGCACTGTGCTGATTTGTACAGCTCTGCTCCTACTGTAGTGGCTATGTTTGGTATTACAGGCAAATTTCACATTGAAATGAATGAGACAAAGGCTGCAATGCCAAACCTCATCACTGCAATGGGAATGGAGCTGTCTGCTTCCTGCACAAATCAGCTAAAAAGACAAGCGCAACAGCACAGCAAATAGCTAATCAGAGGGGTTCAGGGCAGTGGACCTCCACTGATCTACTACTGATGACTTAGGCTTCTTTCATATGGGCACAGAGATTTCTGGCTGCCAGCATGCGGACGAAAACCGCATGAACGAGAGGCAGCTGCGACCAAGTCATTGCTGCATCTCCCGATTTCTCGCCCAAAATACTGTTGGCCGGGGAGAGAGAGTTCAGCTCTGCTAAACTCTCTCCCCCTCTCTGCCCTTTGCCGGATACTGTTAAAGGGAGGGGGTGGGAGCCTAGCAGAGCTACTGTGCTAAACTCCCTCCCCCACTCCGCACTTTGCCGGCTGCTGGCGAGGCAAGGGGGCGGGATGGGGAGGGACTTTAGCAATGCAAGCTGCTGCTAAACTCTCCCTCCCTTCCCTTTTCTGATAGCTCTCACAGGCTCCCACGGGAATGGCCGGCGAATTCCTGCAAAAGATAGAACAAGTCCTATTTTTTTCGGCATCGTGTAAAAGCGGCTGACTGGAATGCGCACTGTATGCGCTATCTTTTCTGGGTGGCTAATTTAACGCACCATCTGAGCAAATGCATTGGAATCCACTGCTTCAGACGGTCGCGATTTTCGGCCGGCATTTTATCGCAGCAAAATAGCCACGATGAAACGCTCCTGTGAAAGAGGCCTTATCCTGAGGAAAGGCAATCAATAGTTTGCCACTGGACAACTCTTTTAACACAATATATAAACTGTGGAACAAAACTTTTTCTTCCTTTTCAATAGCTTTTCAATGGCTTTATTAAGATAAGATACCTTGATGCAGCAATCAGCATTCAGGTAAACTTTGCTACATCCACAATGGACGAAAGGGATATTTTGTAGGGATGAATTATTATTATTAATGAATTATTACTTTATGAACTTTAAAGTTTTCTAGGTTTTAACACTATTATAATTTGCTCTTTCCAAAAATTAGAAAAGATGACTGCCTAGTGTTCTAGAAGGTTCAAACAAACTTGCCAATTATCAATTATAATAAAGTAAAATTTAAACTAAAAGTTTCCTTGTAGTCTTAAAGCACTTTGGTGACTTTGTTCCAGAGAGAAAAGGTTTATTGATTTATCATCTGAGTAAAAATAGAGCTGAAGGTTTCACCATATGTACATTGTAATAAATCGTTTCATCCTTTGCTCAGACACTGCATTGTGCATTTACAATTACTTTTTCTTTTTTCACTGATGCTAAATAATTAGAAGCTCAGTACAATACTGTATTGAAGCTTTTAAATGATTTTTGTGATGCAAAAGTCGAAAGAATGATACAGTGAGGGTATGTCTATGAGGGTATGTCCACAAGGGATGGGTTTGCTACATCATTTCGGCACGGAATTTCTGTATGGCAATCTGTACCTGCAAAGTGCATGACAATCAAACAAACCCCATCTTCACACAGATCCCAATCAGAAAAAAATCCATATAGAATCCATGCATAAATTGATTAGTTCAACTTGTTGCAAATCTGCACCAAAAATTATTAGTATTTTTTTCCGTTGCGGATTTCGAGCAGATGCACTATCCCACATGGCCATGTCCTTTGTCTTCTCTGCATAGATTTTAGTTTGTTTTGTCAGTGGTATTAGATAATTAAACTGTACACTGATTGTTAATTAAATATTATCTAACAGTTCAGTAAGATCTCTGTTCTGCTAGAAAAATATTTAGCTTGCAATGACATGTTCATATAGTCAGGATTTACATAAGGCAAATGCACCATGGGTTTTGTAGATAATTGGTGGCATAAATCCACAGCTAAGACTAGGATTTCTGCCACAGGTTGAATTGTTGATCTGTTTGCAGATTAGCCTTATTTTAATTCATTGGAACTAATATATGGCTTTTCAAAAAGAAACAGACATGCTACGGATATTTAAAATTAGCTGTGCATTCATAATTCAGCGTGGATTTTTTCTCGAGCGCATAAATGAAACATAAAACATGTAGTTCACATGTATTGCTAGCAGAATAGTGATAGATTCTGTCGGAAATTCTAAGCAGAATTTGTGTCTAAGTAGTCATAAAATTAATAAAGTGGGAAAATGGTCTAAAATTTGATGGTCTCTATAATCTGATGCTTTTCTTCTTCCTCTGCTGTTTGCAATGGGGAAGCAGGTGCATGTAAATGATGTCACGTGACTCCAGGGGTCAGTATTGAGCCCCATTTTTAAAATATATTTATTAATGACCTTGTGGAGGAATTATACATTAAAATATTGATGTATATGATGCAAAAGCATGTCAAGTAATTAACACAAGAGCGGATGGTATACGGTTGAAAATGGATCTGGACAAGTTGGGGGCTTGGGCAGAAAAGTAGCAAATGTGATGTAACACTGATAAACATAAGGTTAAGCACATGCGCAGAGGAAATACATGTCACCATTGCACACTAAGTCGGAAACCACTGGGTAAAACTGACATGGAAAAGAATCATAGAATGGTAGAGTTGGAAGGAACCTCCAGGGTCATCGGGTCCAACCCCCTGCTCAGTGCAGAATTTACTAAGTCAGCCCAGACAAATATTTGTCCAGCCTTTGTTTGAACACTTCCATTGAAGGAGAACTCACCACCTCCCATGGTAACCTGTTCCACGGGCGGTGGTGAACTTGGAGATTTTTGTTGACTGTAAACCTAACTGGAGAAACCAATGCCAGGCAGCTGATGCCAAGGCAAAAAGGATCACAGGGTCCAGCAAAAGAGATATAGGACACATGATGAGAACACTTTTTTTCCTCCATACAAATTACTGGTCAGACCACGCATGAATAATTGTGTTACAGTTTCGAGCACTGGTACTCAAGAAGGGCATATCAAAATTTGAACAGGTTCAAAGGTGGACAAGTAAAGTAATAAATGGAATGACTAGACTACAATACCCAAAGAGGTTATCAAAATTAGGGTTATTAACTTTAGAAAGCAGATGGTTAAGGGGTGACTTATTAACAATGTATAAATATATTGGGAGTCAATGCAGAGAACTCTCCCATGAACTATTTATATCAAGGACTGTGAGGGGCATTCTTTATGTCTGGAGGGAAGAAAGTTTCTACACCAACATAGAAGGGGCTTCTTTACTGTAAGAGCAGTGAGACTATGGAACTCTCTGTCTCAGGGACATGGTGATGGTGGTCTAACTAAAAGAGTTCAAGAGGGGGCCTGGATGCCTTTCTTGAGTGTAACAATATTATGTTTTAGTAGCTAGCTTCCTTTAGGAGGTGTGAGACAGTGACTGACACAGTGCTGGAGGGTGGATACGTGTTACCGAGCGGCCTGGGCTCGGTGGAGGAAGCCAGCATTTCTGTGTCAGTAACGCTATGTTACTGACACGTTGTAGTTTGTAAGTGGCTCCAAGCCGCATAGTTCGGGCCGGCTTTTCCTGGAGTGGTCAAAGCGAAGGGTGGGATGGCCACTCCCACGTACCAGGTGAGGCTGGTACCCGGCCTTATAAAGCCTGGGCCCACAGGTCAGAGAGAGAGAGCATCTGGCTGAGAGCCAGAGAGAGAGCGTCTGGCTGAGAGCCAGAGAGAGGGCTCTGTGGAGCAAGGAGCCCGGCTAGCCCAGCGTGTGGGCTGTGAGAGAGCCAAAGGCGAGATTGACAGGGTGACGCCCCTAACCTCAACACCCAGGAGGGTGTGGTGAGACCTCCACAGGTCTGAGGACCAGACTGGCTGTGTGCAGCAAGCAAGAAGTATTCTGACAGTGAGTAGTCAGGAACAAGCATATGTATAGTGAGTGCTCAGACGAGCAGGTGTTTATTGCCGTTTTGGTTTTGTTTCTGCTGCAATAAACCCAGGCAAAGCCTGGACTAAAGAACGTTGTTGCCGGGTGTCACTGTCTCTGGCCACGGATGCCCACGCTGCTACTGCCCCTAAACGCTAATCCCTCACATAGGATAGATGATCCAGGAAATTATTCTTATTGTTAGATTTGGAGTCAGTAAGGTTTATTTTTTGAATCAAATGAGGAAAATTGCTTCTACCTCATGTTTTTTTTGCCTCCCTCTGGATCAGCAATGCAAAATAATAAGCTGAAATGGATGGACCTGTCTTTTTTTTAGCCTTCCCTACTATGTTACTACATCAACTAATTTTCATAGACTTTCCTTGGTATGTAACATTATTTTGGTCCTCAAGTACTCCTTTCCACATAGAAGTGTCAGGTTGCACCTTCACTTGTACACCTGATTTCCCTCCCAATGCCTTTATCTGTAAATCCTCCATGCAAAATATTCATAGTTGGTTAGGCGGAGTCAGGTGGCTCGCCCCTCCCTGCCTTCGGCTGGGCGGCTTGGGCCAGCTCACGAGGGGGCCCTTAGGCTTCCACTGGTTGGACTCGGCCTGTTGCTGGTCCGCTGGCAGGGGAATGTGGTCCGACTCATTAGAAAGCGGTGGTCTGGGCAGAACTGGGCGCTCCTTCCCCCATTTGTGGGGGCGGGTTGACTCACGGCCATACTGACTACTATTCTAAGGGCTGTATTGATAATGTATGAATGCTGGGCATCTGGAGGGGTGTTCTCATCCGATAGGCTGATAATGGCATTTGCACGTGGAAACAATATGTTATGCTTTTCTGTTGAGCTGTTGCCTTGTCATGTTAAAAAAGTTGGAAGTGCAACTGCATACGACTTATAAAAGATAGACAACCCAAAGTATTATGCAGATGCCTACTGCATTAAGTAGGCCATACTATGTACAGAACAAAACTACACTCTAAAAAAATTCTGACACATCTACTGTCAGATAGTGTTGTAGTCACATTGTCTTCCCAGAGCCAGTTCTGGGAGATAATTTCACAAGCTAACCCCTTTTTCTACCCAATCCCTAATTATACCCTTAAACCCATACCCAAAGAGGGGGAATCTACTAGAGTTTATCTAAGTAACACCTTATTCTAACCATACTGCTACTTAACGTCATGTTATAGTTCCCAATGGTGGACAAACTGACTATCACAACCTTGAACACCAACGGTTTAAATTCTCCTCAAAAAAGTAGCAGAGTATTGTGGCTCTTTAAAAAGGTAAATACATCACTCACTTTCCTCTAGGAGACTCACTTCAAAAGGAAGGCATCACCTAAGTTCCCAGGGGAAAACATTTAAAAACTGGTACTTCAATAATCACGCCACCAGTGCTTCTAAAGGAGTTGCCATAGTGCTCCATTTCTCTGTCCCATTCATCCTTGATAGTAAACTTTCAGACTCAGAAGGAAGAGTAAGTAAGTGGATCTTAGTAAGTAAGATATACGCTAGCTAATCTATATGCCCTGAATAAAGACCAGATTGTTTGGCTGTTAGACGCCTTGAATAAACTTAAACTAGTTGCGGAAATCAAAATCATCCTTGGGTCAGATCTCAACGTTACCTTAAACCTTAGTCTAGACTCCTCCTCCAGGAAGTCCCAGATATTCCAACAGGCTAGGAAGAAACTGCAAAGCACACTCCATGACATACATGTTATTGATACCTGGAGGACCCTTAACCCGTCAACTAAAGATTACTCCTTCTATTCCTTATACAATTCATCAAATAAGGAATTCAATCATAGGAAATATAACAGTATCAGCCCATGTCCCTGTCTTAGTTTCTCTTACTTTGAAGGACCCAGTGCATAAAATCTGGAGCTGCAGACTTAATGAGTCATTACTAGATAATCAAGAAATAAACAGAACTATATCCAACAGCTTAGAACTATTTTTAAAAGAGACCATGCAATCTCCAGAAAAGCAGCCATTGGTTTGGGAGACCCACAAGGCATTAATTAAAGGCTTATTTATAGCTCTTGGCTCCGCTCACAAAAAGCGTAAACAAAAAGAGGTGGATGATATCTTATCACAAATCTCTAATCTAGAACAGCTGTCGAAGCAAAAAAAAAAAACTCAGGAGGCCCAAACAAAGCTGACAGAGCGGAGAGAAAAACTTAAAGACATACCTAACAACAGATTTGCAAAATCTTTACTATATTTCAAACACCAACTCTATTCACATGGCAATAAAGGAGGCCAATTTATGTCCTCCTTAATAAAAAAGGCGAGGAGCAAAACATATTTCTTGCATTAGCAACAGGTCTGGAAAGACATGCCTAGAATCTACAAAAATACCAAACTTACCTCAAAAGTCTTAGCATTCAATTCTCTATTGAAAGGAGCACAATTACCGAAACAAGCGCAAGAGGCTTTTATTTCACTTATCCATAGAGAGGGTAAAGATCCCCTGCTTTGTGGTAGTTAAAGACCTATCACCCTCTTAAACCTTGATGCTAAATTATGGGCAAAACTCCTCTCCAGAAGAATAAAGCCATCCCAAACTTGATTAACGAAGCACAATCTGGATTTGTGACAGGTTGAGAGGGAGAAGACAACTCAGTTTATCTTCTGCATGTAATAAGATATGCCCAAAGCAAAGGGATCCCACTAATTCTGTTATGAATTAATGCTGATAAGGCATTTGACAGAGTGGATTGGACCTTTATGCAGGCCATTTTGAATACATTTAACTTCCCTCATGCACTAGTCCAAGCAATTTTCTCATTATACTCCAACCCACACGCTAAAATTGAAGTCAATGACACTTTCTTTACCCCCTTCTCAATGGTACGAGACAGGGATGCCCACTGCATCCACACTTTTTATTCTTTCGCTGGAAATTCTTTTGCAAATGGTACGACAGAATAATAATAGACAGGGAATCAAAGAAAAATGTGTTGCTCACCCTCTCACCCAGAGCCTTTTAAAAAATCAACAATATGTTACAAATGTATGCCGCCATATCAAATTTTAAAGTGAATATTGCCAAATCCACTATACTAAACATCACTCTTCCCCCAATGGCTGCTAAAAACCTCTAAATATCCTCCTGATTTAAATAGTCTGAAACCCACATCGCATATCTAGGTATCCGAATCACAAAAAACCTTAAAAACCTTTATGCCAAAAATTTTGCACCACTTCTAAAAGAAATCACTGCACTCTTGCAATCATATAACCTGCCTCTACTCTCTTGGTTTGGCCAGAAAAACTTGCTGCAAACTTATAGCATCCTGAAAATTTTATATAAATTACAAATACTACAGATTTTCTCCAGATTTATCTGGAACCACAGTAGACCTCGAATGGCTCATAAACTTTTGGTTCAGAGGAGGGAGAGTTGTGGCATCAACCTGCCTGACATTTCGCTATACTACAAATCAATCTAATTAAACCCTCAAAAAACCCTGATTAAACTCTCAAAAAACAAAATAGTAAGCTCTCTAGCGCAAGCAACCTACGGACCAACACTGTTAAGGGATCCTTGGCTCCCTTCATGGAAAATCTATAAAAAGTCTTCATGCAATCCTCTCTTGCGAAGAGCCTGGGAGGTCTGGGACTCTTTGCAAGGGGAGTTGGCCCCCATCCATCTCCCATAGCGCCTCTAAAACTCATCCCAGGTCATTTGGAAGCAAAGCTAGACAATCACACAAAACAGCTATGGTCTATTCTGAGCAACCTAACAATAGTGGACCTTTGGTCTTATCAAACTCTCAAGAGAGCAATGAGCAATTAACCAAAAATTGCTACCTCAGGTAACAAGACCTCACCTCAACCATCTTCAAATTATCCATTTAACCAAAACTTTGGAAGAGTTCAATATAACTTTCCCATCCTCTCACCCGCTAACCAAATTTGAGCAAATTGTTCTGGACCAATGTAGCCACAGTAGGAAAATTTCACGTCTCAAAAAAAATGTTTATTAAACACCAAAACACAATTCGGCCTACATATTTTAGATCTTGGGAAACGGAGCTTAAGATAAAACTGACTGACAAATCGGTGAAATCAATCTTGGGCAGTTCATATGGCCATTCTAGATGCATTAGATTACAGGAAAATCATGACAAACTCCTGACACGCTGGTATAAGTCGCCAGAATGGCTTTTTGCTTACAGACTTTCAAGCTCAAACACATGCTAGCATTGTAGTGAACACATGGGCTCCCTAACACACATCTGATGGTCATGTCCTCTGATATAGCCTTACTGGAATCAGATAGAAGCTAAAATACGTGATGTAGTTCATAACTCATTTAGCCTCCTTCCAGAATATATGTTCTTATCGAAACCATCGGCAGATTACAGACCTTCCAGAACTAACTTGATTACACACCTTATTTCAGAATCTTAAAAGTCTATTGTAGGGCTGCCGCACACAAACCTCACATAAACAGTGGTGTGAGGTATAATTATACACTTATTCCATGCAGGCTTACCAGGATGTGGACTGCTCATCCAATTCTACTCACAACATGTCAACGTATTGCTTGATAAAGACTGTGGCAAGCAGTCGAAACGTTGCGGCAAAAAATGCAAAGAATGGATTGAATAAACAAGAACTATGCTTTTTATGGAGACGTGCTGTGGATAATTTAACCCCTCGTGCTGCTTACATGATTTTGACGTTATTTCAGAATCTCTAATCCCCCTGGCATGGCTCCAACCCCAGGCACCTATCATCACTGAATGGTTGGCCAAGGTCAATGATATACGTAGATTCGAAGTGCAACACTCGTGTAGAAGAGACCTAAAAGTTAGTTTTTGTTAGAGGGTGGAATGTATTTGGGCTTTGTTGCCATTTGTCAAATTGTAAATATGCCGTAGATTACATGACATACCCATCCATCAGGGTCAATAGCTTTCAATATGGCAGGTAAATGTAAGCAGAGCTTTACTTATGCGGATTATATATATGTTAATATTGGAAGGTGTATATTAAACAAAACATCATGTAAAATTCTCATTTTAAAATAGGTCCATGGCTTAACAAACAATGCCTTAAGCAACGAATAGCATTCCAGTGCTGCTCTGGAAAGTTACACAAGTGTGTGGGAATTAAAGCTCACACAAGATTCATGCTCTTGAGTCAAGAACTCTATTAAAGAGATCAGAAGGCTGAAAGAAAAATGAAAAGAAAATGCAGATCTCAAACAAACATATGAAGGTTTACCGCAGATGGCAACAGTAAATGTCTGTAACCTTTTTTAACTATTATGGCAAAAGAGAATCTCCAGGTTTTAAATGGAAACTTTTGGATTAGTGTGTTTTGAGAGAAATATAGGAAGCAACTACATTCCTTTTTAAGATCAACTATGGACTGGAATTTCTTAAAATGTCTGTTACATGTTACTTGTTGAGAAATGAGTTGAAAACTCATATCATATTTTTATTATAGCAATTATTTAGTTTGGTTTTCTGTGCAAATGGCATTGAACCAATTTCGCCACTTATGCTCTTAGGGGGTATTAGTATTATAATTGTATTTGATAATGTTTTAAGAGATTGTACAATTTCCCATTGGTATCTGTGTAAAACTTGAGTTTCAGTAGGTTTTACTAGATTTCCTCATCTTGTGTATATTTTAGGCAAATGCATGACTTAATGTCCTTTCATGTCTTTGACTCTACTTTTTAATAGAGGCAAATTTTTTCTTCGATTACTGTATAATTCTGGAAATACTCACTCAACCAATTAATATAAGCATATCTGGAATTTTCTATCTATCCCACATCCATAATGCTCCTAAGAATTCTTTTTCATATCTACATTTTCAAGAGCTTAGTGATTACCCCTCTCATTTTGGATGTGGTCAGTGCTATCAATATTAATTTGCCTGAAACAATCAGAGTGATTCATGCCACGCTAAATCAGTCCTGTCTGCTAGAACGTCCGCTGAGCTTGACTTTATAATCCTTCTATTCTTTTATGTGGTTTCTGCTCTACACATTTGCATGTTATTTATTCCTATTTATTCCAAACAAGACTCCATTTTTTAAATTATTTTTCTGCTTAGAAAACATGAATCTCACCAATGTGCAATTTGTTTCCAAAAGGGTTCATGAGTACTAAAATTAATTGGATAACGATATATGAAAGGTTAATTTGTGTTTCGCACTTCTAAATAACCTTGCTAGCTCTTTAATGCCATCTCCATTTCTTACTTTCTGACAGCACAAAGACTTGTAAAATAAAATTGCATAAAAACCAAGTTTGATTAGGTTCCCCGCTAAGAAACTGATGATTACAGGCAAGGCTATTAAGTTCCTTATATCAAACACCATTTTGTACATGACTAAATGTTTTGTATCACGAAGTAATTTCAAATAAGAATTCAAAAACAGGCCGCTTACTGGACTCTTATCTTTAAGTGGAGAACAAATGAACACACAAAAACAACATATTCATTAAAAAGAAAGATATATGTTTTTGGAACACAACTTATCATTGATAAATCCATAAAGTATAATGTTTACAAATGCATTTCTTTTTATGAGTTATTGCCTAATTTATTCATGTGTTTTGAATACTATCAATTTTGTTAATGAAAATATTGGTCTTAGAACTAAGAACTTGAGTAAAAAGCACAAACCATATGCACAAATCATACTAAGCATACCATATTATGGACCAATAGGCACACTGTATGTTAACATATGGCATCTCCTTGAGGCATCATATTCTCATTCTCATCTAGACACAATGCTTATCTTGGTAATCTGGGATGGAGAATCACAGAATTTCTAGACAGGTTTTTCTCACGGATTTGTAAATAATTCATAAGAAAGAATCTTTATATGCATTTATATAAGATACAAAGAAATACAGAGGTGCACAATTGGCTCATAGCAGTCAAAGAACAAATCCAAGCACAACTCTTTGCATAAAGCCTTATTTAGGGTATATATATATATGTTTTACAGCACCTCAATTTCTCCAGTTTTGTTGATATTTATGCAGTTTAATGAATTTATATCTAATTACACCTTGTAATAAATAAACTGTAATGCAAAACCTGGTGCCTACCTTGTACAGAAAAATCTCTATCCCTGCCCCAAAACATAAAAACATCAAGCAGGACTGGTGCTCAAGAGAGTCACTCCATTAGCATATCAGAGCTGTTAAGAAAGGAAGCAGCCACATCTAGATAAGAATTGGCAGCTCCATTCTCACCTCTGAGTTCTACTTCCACCTCTGTGCAGTGTACATAGCACCACCAGAGTCCCATACCGCAGCCCCAATGGCTTTGAGATGATGCAGAGGGAAGCAGCTGATTATCAAAGCTTCAGCAATGTCCTCATCTATGGAGACCTCAATGCAAGAACAGAGAGAAAAAAAGCTATGTGACCTCTGAAATATCTACATATTTGGAGAAGAGACTGACTGTCATAGCCCATTACACATCGAGACAAACAGCTATGATTGTACAGTCAACAAGAACGGCAGAAAACTGCTCAACCCATGCTGAAACCTGGGTCTTCACATACTCAATGGCCACACCAAGGGAAACTCTCTACAGAGGCATACAATGAACTCCCATGTAGGGAACAGTATGGAAGATTATGCCACTATGAACATGGATCCTGAAAATTTGTAAACTTTATAGTCACCCCATACACACATGTCAGACCCCAACCAACTGCTCCTGTACATAAAATCCACAATTAAACCATCCAAACAAAAAGCACAGCACAACAGACTCTACAAATTGCTTACATATTATAAATGGTCCAAAACATCATCTACAAAATCTAAAGAAGTCCCCAACAGACTAGAAATCAGCAATATGCTCCAACCTTTACATTAACACATATGAGGTACACCCAAAAGTTGTAAACCAAGCCATAAAATACCTCAATAAAATATTCTAAATCATGGCAGAAAAGTCCAACCTCAAAAAACACGACCACAAGAGAGCAAAAGAAAGTCTTCCCAATGAGTGAACTTGTAAATACGAATATGGGAATGTGGACACATGCAGAGTATTTTTTCCTGCTTTTATTGAAGAGTGTGCTTACAAATCAGGGTACATAGGAGAACACGTTTCAATTCTACTGAATCTTGTTCACCTCCAAGATGCCCTCCAAGACAGCTCCTTCTTGGAACTGTGGAACCACTTTGGCAAAAACCAAAAGAAAAACAACCTTCACATGCAAAATGGCAAAATCCAAAATCCTTACAATGATATCCTGATATCCTGAAGGAAGAGCAAAACCCAGAACAAGCAGAAATAAAGGTGAAACTAAAGAACATGGAGGAAGTACTCAAGGACTTCCTAAAATCTTTGGATACACCCGTAACACTGGAGGAAATAATAGAAAGAAACTCATCCATACGGTAAAAAAAAGCTGTGCTTGTTTTGTGGATTTTAAACATTTTTTTGACTCAGTGTGGCACGCGGGCCTGTTCCTGAGACTAGTGGAGAGCGAAATAGGAGGGAAAATCTACAAAGCTTCTATACTAAAAACAGATGCTGCGTGAGGCCTTAGTCACACGGGCGTTTTTTCACGCGATTTGCGCATCGCATGACGGATGCGCATGCGCAAATCGCGTGACCGGCGCCGAAAAATCGGCCCAAAAATCGCCCAAAAATCTGTTCCTAGCCGCGTTTCATTAGAAACGGGCCGGAGCTGTCCAGCGCATTGCATTCAATGGAGCCGGCAATACAGCGGCTCCATTGAATGCAAGCGCTGCGGGCGTGCGCGGGGTTAATTGTCGGGAAGGGGTTAAATATATAACCCCTTACCTGCAATGCATCCTTAAATGTGAAAAAATAAAAAAAAAGGATGTACTCACCTGCTCCCGGCAGCTGGAGATCCCGGCGGTCGGCCTGCAGTGGGTGTGAAGGAGGTGTGACTCAGGCTTGCCCCTGATTGGCTCAGCGCTGAGCCAATCAGAAGCAAGTCTCAGTCACACCCATTCATGAATTCATGAATGGGTGTGACTGAGCTCAGCCTCTGATTGGCTCAGGCTGAGCCAATCAGGGGCAAGCCTGAGTCACACCTCCTTCACACCCACTGCAGGCCGACCGCCGGGATCTCCAGCTGCCGGGAGCAGGTGAGAACATCCTTTTTTTTTATTTTTTCACATTTAAGGATGCATTGCAGGTAAGGGGTTATATATTTAACCCCTTCCCGACAATTAACCCCGCGCACGCCGGCAGCCCATTGCTTTCAATGGAGCGGCTGTATTGCCGCTCCATTGAATTCAATGGGCAAACATCGTTCTTCTCTGCCACAGCTGTTCCAGCTGTGGCAGAGAAGAATGATTTGTCTTCTATATGTTCTCAATGGGGTCGGCGCTGCTGCCGCCGGCCCCGTTGAGCGCATATAGAGAAGAGAACAGGAATCGCAGATCGCAGATAGGTGCGATCTGCGATTTCTGTTCTCTAATTTATCGGACGAGCGCATAAAAAGCGCTCATGTGTCCGATACCATTGCAAAGCAATGGTTTTAAAAAGTCGCCGGACGCATGCGCATGCGCAAATCGCGGCAATAAACGCCCGTGTGACTAAGCCCTGAAGGTGAATGGGAGAACAGCTTATTTCCAGCAGAGCTAAATAGTCAGACAGGGCTGCAGCCTGAGGCTAATGCTCTTCATCATCTACATTTATGAGCTGGCCACAGCCCTGAAGATTTCCTGTACACCATATCTCACACTTCATGACATTGAGTGATATTCTTGCTGTATGCAGATTACCTTCTACTATTAACATCAACATAGAAAGGACTCCAAGACAACCAGCAAATTTTTGAAAAATGTAGCACCACATGGGCACTGCCCATCAACTCAAAGAAGATCAACATCATGATATTCCAGAGGAGAAACACAAAATCAGCTAGGCAATCTATCTTCATGCTTAACAACTGCCCACTTACTCATAAGTACACCTACCTGGGCCTAGAAACAACCAGTCAGGGAGTTTAAAATCAGCCATAGAGACATTAAAATACAAGGCACGCAAAACCTTCTATGGCACCAGAAGACGACTCTGCCAACTAACATCACCAGTGACTATCTGGCTCAAAATCTTAGACAGCGTCATTCCTGCAATCCTCTTGTATGGAAGTGAAGTCTGGGGCCTACACACATACCCAGACCGGTGAATGTAGGATGCCAGCCTAACAGAAGTATTCCACTTGGAATTCTGCAAGCACCTTCTCCAAGTCCATCGGAGCACCCCAAATAGTGCCTGTATAGCTCAGCTGGGCAGATTCTCACTACACTTACAATCCAGAAGAGGGCACTATCATTTCAGGCCCACCTACAAAGGAGCAGTCCAAATTCCTTCCATCACAAAGCCATTCTACACCTAAGGGCCCACAGTCAAACCCAGCCTGATCAAATTACCACTCAGTACCACCTCACAAAAGTTGAAATTAAGAAAATGCTAAACGATAACCAAGAAAAGTATATTAGTGACTAGAGGAATGACATAAGAGTATCCCAGAAACTGACAATATACCAGTGTCTGCAGAGGGACTATAAACTGGCCCCATATCCGGAAATCCTACCAGACCCTAGAGTCCTAAGCTGCTACAGACTGAGTGCCCACAGCCTGACCATCAAATCAGGGTAATATAGGCAGAACTACAAGCCCAGGGACAGAAGATGGTACTAATAGTGCCACCAAGAGGCTGTGGAGCATGAAGCTCATTTACTTAAGTGATGTCACAGATACTGAGTGAACAGGGATGCTCACATCAGGAGACTCTCTGAACTCCGACCAGACCAACTCTATGGAGGAGGGAGAGAAACTCTATATTCTGCTGCGGAAAGAGAAAGGCACAGCGACACAATATGTCAGTGCCTGCTACAGATTGAGAGGAGCATGCTATGCCATAGAATCCTTTACTCCCTATATGACATGCCATGGACCTCTCTATCTATCTATCTATCTATCTATCTATCTATCTATCTATCTATCTATCTATCTATCTATCTATCTATCTATCTATACAGTGCCATGTGAAACATTTAGGCAGGAGTTGAAAAAATGCTACAAAGAAGGGGGTAAGTGCACCCATGACATATCATGTAGGGGGTATAAGAGTCCATGGCATATATATATATATATATATATATATATTATATATATTATATATATATTATATATATATATATATATATATATATATATATATATATATATATATATATATATATATACTCATTGTATAAAAATCATGCACCTAGAAGTGGTTTCAGAATCAAATGAAACTTTTTATGAGTGATTGCAACGTTGATATAAACAAGTGATTACAATAACAGAGCAAAAGGATAACTTAGTGCAGAAACCGGAACACTTGTGGGGAGGCTTTAGTACCCTGTTGGGCCACCTCTAGCTTGGATGAAAGATGTGAGATGAGCGGGTATAGAGGCAAAAAGACTTTGTATGGCATCCTGCAGCATATTGGCCAACATTTGCAGTAACTGAGCTTCTAGACCAGTGATGGTGAACCTTTTAGAGACCGAGTGCCCAAACTGCAACCCAAAACCTACTTATATATCACAAAGTGCCAACACATCAGGAGCTCATCATGATGTATAATTTTTACCCCTGTCGTTATAAAAAGGATAAGGCCGCTTCAAATTAGACGGAGTGCAGATTTTATCTGCTCTTTGGATGCGGAAATGCTGTGGAATTTGCAAAGGAAATTTCCGCTAAGGACATTCTGCAGGATTTCCGCCACGTGTAAACATACCCCATTGGTAATAGTAACCTCCCCCCCCCCCCCCCCACGGCAGCCCTAGCAGTGACAGTGACCACCCACAACAGCCCCAGTAGTAATAGTGACATCCCACAGTGGCCCCCAGTAGTAATAGTGACATCCCACAGCAGCCCCAATAATAATAGTGATACTCCCCCGTGGCCCCAGTAGTAATATTGCCCCTAGAGACCCACATACTTACCCCTATCTCCTCATTGGAGCGCTGCTGCCCCTCTGCTCTGTGCTGCTAGCAGCGCTGATCCTGGCGCGAACTATAACGTCAGTGTGTGCTGCCAGATGCCTCCTCCCCCTGCACTTGCAGAACCTAAGAGGAGACATCAGGGGAGGGGGAGGAGGATTCCGGCTTCACACTGACGTCACAGTAGACAAGGTGCAGATTTTGACTGCTTTTTGGATGCGGAAATGCTGCAGAATTTGCAAAGCAAATTTCCGCCAAGGACATTCTGCAGCATTTCCACCATGTGTAAACATACCCCAGGGGTAAAAGTGACGCGCCACGGTGGTCCTAGCAATAACAGTGAGCACCTACAGTGGCCCCAGCAGTAACAGTGACCCCCTACACCGGCCCCAGCAGTAATAGTAACCCCCCCACAGCTGCCCCAGCAGTAATAGTGACATCCCACCGTTGCCCCTAGTAGTAATAGTGATATCCCACAGTGCTCCAGCAGTAATAGTGATCCCCCACAGTGGCCCCAGCAGTAATAGTGACATCCCATAGTGGCCCCAGTAGTAATAATGACATACCACAGTGCCCCCAGTAGTAATAGGGACATCCCACAGTGGCCCCAATATTAATAGTGATAGCCCACGGTGGCCCTAGTAGTAATAGTGACATCCTACAGCGGCCTCAGTAATAATTGTGACATCCCACAGCATCTCCAATAGTAATAGTGACATCCCACAGTGGCCTCCTCCTCGCTGAAGCACTGCTGCCCCTCTGCTCGGTGCTGCTAGCAGCGCTAATCCTGGCGCACACTATGATATCAGTGTGTGCTGCTGGACGCCTCCTCCCTCTGCTCTCGCGGAATGTAAAAGGAGATGTCAGGGGAGGGGGGAGGGGGAGGAGGCGCTGCTAGCAGTGTTGCTGAGTGAATACCGGCAGAGGAGCCGTGGCACCTGCCAGTATTCACTACAATGGTGAGCAGCCGACGGCAGCACGTGAAAGCAGGTAGGGCTCTGCGTGCTGCCTCTGGCATGTGTCATAGGTTCACCACCACTGCTCTAGACTGTGCAACTTGTAGGCTATTGAAGTTGGCATCTCAGATGGTCCCTTACGTGTTCTATTGGCGATAGGGCTGGCAACTGTGAAGATCATGGAAATGTAGCAATGTTGTGGAAGCATTCCTGTGACCCCCTTGTTGTGTGCGGACGACAAATATCCTCTTGGAAGCCCTGTCGTGAGAGGTCAAACATATGGCTGTAGGATGTTCTGAAGATATTGCTCAGCTGTCATTGTCCCTCGTACCACTAATACTAGTGGGAGCAATATTCACATGAGCAGTGGGAGTAGTATTCCACTCTTTTGTATGTGATGACCCCCCAGACCATCACATGAGTAGTGGGGCAGTTTTCCACTCCACAGCAAAGGCAAGATTGAGGTGCTCACCCCAATGTTTCCAGACATGAACAGGGTAGTCATCCATGCCCAAGCTATACCTGGATTTTTGTGCTGAAGACAAACAAGTTCCACTCCATAGCAGTCCAGTTTTGACGTTCACGACATCACTATAAACAGAGTTGATGGCGGGTGAGTGTCAAGGCATAATGTACAAAGTGAGATCAAATGTCCTTCAGTCAAGCATCTGGATATGCTTCCAATGGACAAAAGGCCTGTAAAAAATAGTGGTACCTATCTCTGGATGGCAGACAATGAAACAGTTGGAGCAACTCATACTTTTCAAATGATCCTCTCTACTGGTGGTCTATCAAGGCTGTCATGAGCCCGGTCGCCTTGTGTCCATGCCCTCAAAGATCCACTGGTCCCAACATCTTCTAACAGTCTGGTCAGAACAGCCTAGGTGGCAGGCAAATCATTGATATGATTATCCAGCCTCTTGCATTCCAATAATATGCCCCCATTAAAACTCTGTTAACTGGACAAAATCTCTTTGACTGCAATGTAGAGGTATTTCTAGTGGTCAACATGCTCTACACAAGCAGTAAAAGAGAAGAGGTCTTCTACACGCATGTAAACTCTGAGAGCCTTTTTATAGGGTGCAACCAGTTTTAGGACCTTAAGTGGCAAGATGGTCCCTTTAATCATGCCACAACTGTAATCCTGTGCATATCTGAGTACTGAGTTTTGCAGCAAAGCAACCACTCCTTTTAGGTGCCTGTGGCATCTAATGGGTTAAATACCTGAGAGTGCGTTATCTCCAATTTCAGACCTTAGAACAGAATGTTGGCCATGTAATATTTCTAGCATCCGGGCGCAATAGCCCACGATTGTGCACCCTGCATAGCACATTACACATGCGTTTACACCCGTGTGAGGCCGCCCTTAGTGGTGGTTTTTAATTTAGAAACTTTTTATTCAGATCTCAAATGATATTCATGATTCTTGCAAATTTGATAATTGACATATTATGATATCATAAGTGTAAGGTTTAAATTACACCATGTAATAAATTGGAAAAATGACAAAAACAGAATACGATACTTAATTAAAATGATAAATTTTAATAAAATAACCCACACCTTTCTAAAAATGTCATTGAAATGTAGGCTAGAAATATTCAGACACTGGGGTTTTATATTATTCATGTAATTCATAGAGAATATGATTGACAACAGATAAAAGCATGGGGATTGCTGTTATGGAGTTTGCACAACACTAAGCACTAAGTATATTAGTGTCTGGCTTTCCATAAAAGTGATAGTACCATGGCAGACGCCATAAGATCTTGTCATGTCAGTCACTGTTAAAGGGGTTGTCTCGCGGCAGCAAGTGGGGTTATACACTTCTGTATGGCCATATTAATGCACTTTGTAATGTACATCGTGCATTAAATATGAGCCATACAGAAGTTATTCCACTTACCTGTTCCGTTGCTAGCGTCCTCGTCTCCATGGTTCCGTCTAAATTCGCTGGCAGCTTGCTTTTTTAGACGCGCTTGCGCAGTCCGGTCTTCTCCTTTCAGCACGAGCCGCTTCAGTGTGCTCCCCGCTACAGCTCTTCTGCGCATGCGCAGACGAGCTGTCACTGCTCGGGAGCGCGCTGGAGCGGCCATTCTGTACCATCCTCTGTTAGAGGAAGGTGCAGAAACTGGAGCTGCCCAGCGGAGAAGCCCAGCCCAGCAGCCCAGCTGTCCCAAGAAGCCGCCCAGGTAAGTGATGGGTCGGGGGGTGATCTTCACTAACAGGTGAAGGTCCCGGGCCACAGCGGTAGGCCCCGGAGCCCAGCGCTAGGTTCCGGAGCCCAGCGCTGGGCTCCGGAACCCAGCGCTGGGCTCCGGAACCCAGCGCTGGGCTCCGGAACCTAGCGCTGGGCTCCGGAACCTAGCGCTGGAATATTCAGACACTGGGGTTTTATATTATTCATGTAATTCATAGAGAATATGATTGATAACAGATAAAAGCATGGGGATTGCTGTTATGGAGTTTGCACAACACTAAGCACTAAGTATATTAGTGTCTGGCTTTCCATAAAAGTGATAGTACCATGGCAGACGCCATAAGATCTTGTCATGTCAGTCACTGTTAAAGGGGTTGTCTCGCGGCAGCAAGTGGGGTTATACACTTCTGTATGGCCATATTAATGCACTTTGTAATGTACATCGTGCATTAAATATGAGCCATACAGAAGTTATTCCACTTACCTGTTCCGTTGCTAGCGTCCTCGTCTCCATGGTTCCGTCTAAATTCGCTGGCAGCTTGCTTTTTTAGACGCGCTTGCGCAGTCCGGTCTTCTCCTTTCAGCACGAGCCGCTTCAGTGTGCTCCCCGCTACAGCTCTTCTGCGCATGCGCAGACGAGCTGTCACTGCTCGGGAGCGCGCTGGAGCGGCCATTCTGTACCATCCTCTGTTAGAGGAAGGTGCAGAAACTGGAGCTGCCCAGCGGAGAAGCCCAGCCCAGCAGCCCAGCTGTCCCAAGAAGCCGCCCAGGTAAGTGATGGGTCGGGGGGTGATCTTCACTAACAGGTGAAGGTCCCGGGCCACAGCGGTAGGCCCCGGAGCCCAGCGCTAGGTTCCGGAGCCCAGCGCTGGGCTCCGGAACCCAGCGCTGGGCTCCGGAACCCAGCGCTGGGCTCCGGAACCTAGCGCTGGGCTCCGGAACCTAGCGCTGGAATATTCAGACACTGGGGTTTTATATTATTCATGTAATTCATAGAGAATATGATTGATAACAGATAAAAGCATGGGGATTGCTGTTATGGAGTTTGCACAACACTAAGCACTAAGTATATTAGTGTCTGGCTTTCCATAAAAGTGATAGTACCATGGCAGACGCCATAAGATCTTGTCATGTCAGTCACTGTTAAAGGGGTTGTCTCGCGGCAGCAAGTGGGGTTATACACTTCCGTATGGCCATATTAATGCACTTTGTAATATACATCGTGCATTAAATATGAGCCATACAGAAGTTATTCCACTTACCTGTTCCGTTGCTAGCGTCCTCGTCTCCATGGTTCCGTCTAAATTCGCTGGCAGCTTGCTTTTTTAGACGCGCTTGCGCAGTCCGGTCTTCTCCTTTCAGCACGAGCCGCTTCAGTGTGCTCCCCGCTACAGCTCTTCTGCGCATGCGCAGACGAGCTGT
The DNA here is from genome assembly GCF_035609145.1 of Eleutherodactylus coqui. Classification (NCBI taxonomy): domain Eukaryota; kingdom Metazoa; phylum Chordata; class Amphibia; order Anura; family Eleutherodactylidae; genus Eleutherodactylus; species Eleutherodactylus coqui. Next base: position 46,730,249 of record NC_089848.1, on the reverse strand, counting down.
CACTGCTCGGGAGCGCGCTGGAGCGGCCATTCTGTACCATCCTCTGTTAGAGGAAGGTGCAGAAACTGGAGCTGCCCAGCGGAGAAGCCCAGCCCAGCAGCCCAGCTGTCCCAAGAAGCCGCCCAGGTAAGTGATGGGTCGGGGGGTGATCTTCACTAACAGGTGAAGGTCCCGGGCCACAGCGGTAGGCCCCGGAGCCCAGCGCTAGGTTCCGGAGCCCAGCGCTGGGCTCCGGAACCCAGCGCTGGGCTCCGGAACCCAGCGCTGGGCTCCGGAACCTAGCGCTGGGCTCCGGAACCTAGCGCTGGAATATTCAGACACTGGGGTTTTATATTATTCATGTAATTCATAGAGAATATGATTGACAACAGATAAAAGCATGGGGATTGCTGTTATGGAGTTTGCACAACACTAAGCACTAAGTATATTAGTGTCTGGCTTTCCATAAAAGTGATAGTACCATGGCAGACGCCATAAGATCTTGTCATGTCAGTCACTGTTAAAGGGGTTGTCTCGCGGCAGCAAGTGGGGTTATACACTTCCGTATGGCCATATTAATGCACTTTGTAATATACATCGTGCATTAAATATGAGCCATACAGAAGTTATTCCACTTACCTGTTCCGTTGCTAGCGTCCTCGTCTCCATGGTTCCGTCTAAATTCGCTGGCAGCTTGCTTTTTTAGACGCGCTTGCGCAGTCCGGTCTTCTCCTTTCAGCACGAGCCGCTTCAGTGTGCTCCCCGCTACAGCTCTTCTGCGCATGCGCAGACGAGCTGTCACTGCTCGGGAGCGCGCTGGAGCGGCCATTCTGTACCATCCTCTGTTAGAGGAAGGTGCAGAAACTGGAGCTGCCCAGCGGAGAAGCCCAGCCCAGCAGCCCAGCTGTCCCAAGAAGCCGCCCAGGTAAGTGATGGGTCGGGGGGTGATCTTCACTAACAGGTGAAGGTCCCGGGCCACAGCGGTAGGCCCCGGAGCCCAGCGCTAGGTTCCGGAGCCCAGCGCTGGGCTCCGGAACCCAGCGCTGGGCTCCGGAACCCAGCGCTGGGCTCCGGAACCTAGCGCTGGGCTCCGGAACCTAGCGCTGGGCTCCGGAACCTAGCGCTGGGCTCCGGAACCTAGCGCTGGGCTCCGGGGCCTAGCGCTGGGCCGAGGGGGCCTTCGTCTGTCAGGGTCTAGCGCTGGGGAGCCGGGGCGGTAGCGCTGGGGAGCCGGGGCGGTAGCGCTGGGGAGCCGGGGCGGTAGCGCGGGGGAGCCGGGTCTAGCGTGGGGGGGCCGGGGGCTGCACCGGTTACCTGCTGCCTGGCGGTGGGTGACTGGTCGGCGGCGTTCACTCCAGTGGTCCGGTCGGCGGCTGCGGGGCGTCGTGTTGTCATGGAGACACAGCTGGCAGCGTCTCGGGAGCGCGCACGTCGGGCTACAGCAAGCGACGGGAAAAAAGCCGGGGGCCATCTTGGGGAAACTTTTATAAGTTGCTGAAACGCTGGAACGGTAAGTACAAACCAGCTAGAAAAGTCATTTACAGGGGGGCTTAGTAATGTATGCTTAATTAGGGGGACTGGGCAAAAAAAAAAATTCACTGCTTCCTCGAGACATCTCCTTTAAGCACAGGTAAAATGTATTAAGGTTGTCTATGTAACTAATAATAACATATGTATGCACAGTTTAACTTGATTATAAGTTTGTCCCTTTGCACTCAGCAATGTCCTTCACAATTCAGTTACATACAAAAATCATCTAAAAGTGAAAGGAAGATTACGCACACAAGGGCATACATATAAATAGGACATAGTTTCATATTTCTTTATTGAATTGATTATTGTGGTAAATTAATTATATTTTCAATAACTTTTTAATGAAAGTTTTTATGTAATACAAATCAGACAATACAGGAAAAGACATTATAGTTTCCAAGTAACAACTTAAAGGGGTTGTCCCGCGGCAGCAAGTGGGGTTCAGCACGTCTGTATGGCCATATTAATGCACTTTGTAATATACTTCGTGCATTAAATATTAGCCATACAGAAGTTATATACTTACCCCCCCCCCCCCCCCCCCGATGTTGGCGTCCCTGTCTCCATGGCGCCGACCGAAGCCTTCTTCTGCCTGGATTAGACGCGCTTGCGCAGTCTGCCCTCTTCTGTCCCGCTCCGGCGTACTCGTGCTGCAGAGGTCTTCTGAGCATGCGCAGAAGACCTGTGCGGCGGGAGCACGCCGGAGCGGCCCCTTCAGCGGGACAGAAGAAGCAGACTGCGCAAGCGCGTCTAATCCAGGCAGAAGAAGGCTTCGGTCGGCGCCATGGAGACAGGGACGCCAACACCGGAGGGGGTAAGTATATAACTTCTGTATGGCCAATATTTAATGCACGATGTATATTACAAAGTGCATTAATATGGCCATACAGAAGTGTATAACCCCACTTGCTTTCGCGGGACAACCCCTTTAAGAAAAACATGTGAGACAAATCAGCAACATTGTAATCATAGTCAGGAAGCTGATTAATCTTATAAATATGCAGTTATGATATATAAACCACTTGCTTAAGAATATGGTAAATTCATTTTAAAACTGAATATATGCAAAACATTTTACCACTTTCTAATTGATCCAATAGTGACATTGTGTTATAAGTGTGCAATGTATCATTTTTACTATAAAGCTGCTGCTGTACTTAATGCTGGGTTCCCAACTGATCATACAGCACTTGATATACTTCTCTTCAGAAGATTCTTCCAACAAAAAGTAGAAAACCCCTTTAAAGGGTCACTACATCGAAAAGAAAAATCCAAGCCTGCCACCCTTACCAGATTGCCTGTTACACCTTTGAAGTCTACTTTGTGTATTCCAGCTGCTTTCATGCAGTATAACCCCCGTCTGATGCTTATCAAGCACTATCTTAGATGTTTTGAGCTTAGATTTTTTTTTACTTTTGGTTTAACATCTATGCCATGATGTATCAGCACAACATTAGCTCAGGCTGTATCATTTTTGCCTGCTAGTGGGACAGTTTAATTACCATTACCTTCTGTATTCAGCTAAATAAGCTACAGCCCAAAAATATACAATCAAGAGGAGAAGCTGTGATCTCCTCTATTATAACCGTGTGACAGGAGATGTGGGATCATCATCAGTAACTGATAAGAGTGCCTGTGTCCCCTTGTAGGTTGTTTACGTGATATGGATCATGAAATAGCATAACAAGACTGTAAATGTGACTAGAAAATTAATATATAACCCAAAGCAGATTTGTGGTGGTCAGAATTGAGATCACATAAGCATCTGAGGAGAAAGATTGACTAACCAAGGTAACACTAGTTGACTTATACGGGGGGCTAGCTACATAATGAATGAATAAAAAAAATCACTTAAAGGGGTTGTCCCGCGCCGAAACGTTTTTTGTTTTTTTTCCAACCCCCCCCCCCCCCCCCCCCGTTCGGCGCGAGACAACCCCGATGCAGGGGTTAAAAAAGAACACCGCACAGCGCTTACCTGAATCCCCGCTCTCCGGGGACTTCTTACTTACCTGCTGAAGATGGCCACCGGGATCTTCTCCCTCGGTGGACCGCAGGGCTTCTGTGCGGTCCATTGTCGATTCCAGCCTCCTGATTGGCTGGAATCGGCACGTGATGGGGCGGAGCTACACGGAGCCGGCATCCTGCACGAGCGGCCCCATTGAGAAAAGAAGAAAACCCGGACTGCGCAAGCGCGTCTAATTTGGCCATTAGACGCCGAAAATTAGACGGGCTCCATGGAAACGAGGACGCTAGCAACGGAGCAGGTAAGTGAAAAACTTCTTATAACTTCTGTATGGCTCATAATTAATGCACAATGTACATTACAAAGTGCATTAATATGGCCATACAGAAGTGTATAGACCCACTTGCTGCCGCGGGACAACCCCTTTAAGTCTATTACGCATCTAGGCCTGTTCCCAGCCTTTCAGTAATAGCTTTCTCAGCCTGCAGTGCCGTACAACCAGCTCTCACCGTGAAACTGCACTCTAACATTTCCTAGCCTACTGCAAAACGGCTTCAGTTATACCGTTCTGTGTCTGCAGTGCATAACGCAGAGTGTAGGGACACAGCTACTTATATAGGGAAAGTTATACAGTCCTGATCCTCTGTACAACAGCCCCAACAGTCCTTCTTATGGCTACATCTCACCATGTGCATTATAGTTGTGGCTGGCTGGGAGCAGTAGTGCATCAATTTTTGTATTACGCATCTAGGCCTGCTCCTAGCCTTTCAGTAATAGCGTTCTCAGCCTGCAGTGCCGTACAACCAGCTCTCACCATGAAACTGCACTCTAACATTTCCTAGATTACTGCAAACGACTTCAGTTATACCGTGTCTGCAGTGCATTAGACAGAGGTCTGACCCCTAAACAGTACTGTAATATTTCCTGGGCCACTGCAAAGTATTTCAGCTCTGCTGCTGTACAGAGCATCCCACAATATCCTTTCCTTGGTGGGGTTGAGATAGCCGCAGCTACCAGCACTATCCACTGGCTTTAGAGTCTTCTCCCACTCCATACAGCCTCTATTATCTACAAGTCTCTGCGAGCGGTAAATTACCCCTAGGTATCAGAGCAAGACAGCGGGTTAACTTTTTCAAGTCACAGCATAGAACCTCCGCTATCTACAAGTCTCTGTGTTCGGTGAATTAAGGCCCAGTTGTCAGTGCTGTACAGTGGGGTAATTTATTTGGGCCCTGCTCTATTCTTAATCCGCCATGATGAGTAGTAGGGGTAAGGGTCAAGGACGTGGACAAGGATGCGGACGCGGACATCCAAGCGAGGGTGTGGGCACAGGCCGAGTTCCTGGGCGTGGTGAATCACAGCCAGCTGCTGCGGGATTAGGATAGAGGCAAGTTTCTGGGCTCCCCAGCTTCATATTACAATTTACGGGTCCGCGTGGTAGAACCTGTTGTGAATGAGAGAAAACGTGTCCAGCAATGTATCGACCACCCAGTCTTCTACGCAGTCCACTTATCCCGGCCTAGGGACTGCAACTCTGAATCCTCTGGCTCCTGCTCCTCCTTCCTCCCAGCCTCCTCACTCACCTGAGGAGTTTGTCGTGACCGATGCCCAACCTTTGGAAAGTTCCCGGAGTCCGGGTGATGAGACTGGGGACTTCCGGCAACTGTCTCAAGAGCTTTTTGAGGATGATGAGACACAGTTGTCTGTCAGTGAGGTAGTAGTAAGGGCAGTAAGTCCAAGGGAGGAGTACACAGAGAATTCTGAGTAAGAGCAGCTGGACAATGAGGTGACTGATCCCACTTGGTTTGCTAAGCCTACTGAGGACAGGGCTTCAGGGAGGGAGGCAAGTGCAGCAGCAGGACAGGTTGGAAGAGGCAGTGGAGTGGCCAGGGGTAGAGGCAGGGCCAGAGTGAAGAATCCCCCAACTGTTTCCCAAAGCACCCACTCGCGGCAAGCCTCCGTGCAGAGTGCTAGGTGTTCAAAGGTGTGGATGTTTTTTAGTGAAAGCGCGGACGACCGATGAACAGTGGCGTGCAACCTGTGTTGCACCAAGATCAGCCGAGGAGCCACCACTACCAGCCTCACCACCACCAGAATGCGCAGGCATATGATGGCCAAGCACCCCACAAGGTGGCACGAAGGCCATTCACCGCCTACGGGTCGCACCACTGCCTCTTCCCCTGTGCCCCAACCTGCCACACAAATACAATCCCCCTCTCAGGACACAGGCATGAGCGCCTCCCGGCCTGTACCCACATCCTTACCTCCACCGTCCTTCACTTCATCCAGCAATGTCTCTCAGCGCAGCGTTCAGCTGTCGCTAACACAAGCGTTAGAGCGAAAGCGCAAATACGCCACCACCCACCTGCATGCACAAGCTTTAAACATGCACATTGCCAAATTAATCAGCCTGGAGATGCTGCCTTACAGGATTGTGGAAACAGAGGCTTTCAAAAACATGATGGCGATGGCGGTCCCGCGCTACTCGGTCCCCAGTCGCCACTATTTTTCCCGGTGTGCCGTCCCAGCCCTACACCAGCACATCTCCCGTAACATAAATCGTGCCCTCTCCAACGCGGTTACTGGGAAGGTCCACTTAACCACGGACACATGGACAAGTACTGGCGGGCAGAACCACTATATCTCCCTGACGGCACATTGGGTGAACTTGGTGGAGGCTGGGACGAAGTCAGAGCCTGGGACCGCTCACGTCCTACCCACACCCAGAATTGTGCCTCAGATACCTCGGTGCTGGTATCTGTGGCGCTTTATGCCACCTCCTCCAAAACCTCCCCTCGTCCTCCTCTGCCACTTCTACCTCTCAATTAAGAAGTGTGAGCACGTCGCCAGCAGTCGGTAGCGCGCGGCGTGGCAGCACAGAGAGAGGTGGGCAAGTGTCAGCAAGCCGTGCTGAAACTAATCAGCTTAGGTGACAAGAGGCACACGTATTCAATCTGGTGGTTCAGCAGTTTCTGAAAAACTACCCCCACTTGTCTGACCTGCTCGGCAAGGTGCGCCGCATCTGCACACATTTCCGCAAGTCCACCACGGACGCTGCCACCCTGAGGACCCTGTAACATTGGTTTCAGCTGCCAGAGCACTGCCTGCTGTGCGACGTGCCCATACGCTGGAATTCTACGCTGCACATGTTGGCCAGGCTGTACGAGCAGCGTAGAGCAATAGTGGAATACCAGCTGTAACATGGGCGGTGGAGTGGTAGTTAGCCTCTGCAATTCTTTACTGAGGAGTGAGCATGGATGGCAGATATCTGCCACGTCCTCGGAAACTTTGAGGAGTCTACCCAGATGGTGAGCGGCGATGCTGCAATCATTAGCATTACCATCCCGCTGCTTTGCCTGCTGAGACGTTCGCTGCTAAGCATAAAGACCGACGCTTTGCGGTTGGAACAGGAGATGGGGGATGACAGTATGTCGCTTGATAGCCAGACCACCCTCATGTCTATATCTCAGCGCGTTTTGGAGGAGGAAAGGGAGGGGGAGGAGGAGGAGGAGGGGGAAGAGACAGCTGGCCACACTACAGAGGTATCCATGCTGCTTGCCTCTCATCTGTTCAGCATGTATGGGCTGAAGAGGAGGTGGAGGAGGAGGATCCTGAAAGTCATCTCCTTAGTGAGGACAGCGATGTGTTGCATACTGGTACCCTGGCACACATGGCTGACTTCATGTCAGGCTGCCTTTGCCATGACCTTCACGTTAGACGCATTCTGGCCAACACGAATTACTGGGTGTACACCCTTCTCGACCCACGGTATAAGGAGAACCTTTCTACTCTCATTCCCAAAGAGGAAAGGGGTATGAGAGTGATGCAATACCACAGGGCCCTGGTGGACAAACTGATGCTAAAGTTCCCATCTGACAGCGCTAGTGGCAGAAGACGCAGTTCTGAAGGCCATGTAGCAGGGAAGGAGTGGGGATCAGGCAGCATGTCAAGCTCAGGCAGGGTAACAGTCCCAAGGCCTTTGCCAGCTTTATGGCTCCCCAGCAAGACTGTGTCACCACTCCCCAGTCAAGGCTGAGTCGGAGGGAGCACTGTAAAAAGATGGTGAGGGAGTACGTAGCCGATTGTACCACCGTCCTCCGTGATGCCTCTGCTCCATACAACTATTGGGTGTCAAAGCTGGACATGTGGCACGAACTTGCGCTGTACGCCATTGGAGGTGCTGGCCTGCCCTACCGCTAGCGTCTTGTCAGAGCGGGTGTTTAATGCAGCTGGGGGAATCATCATGGATAAGCGTACCCGCCTGTCAACTGCCAGTACCGACATGCTTACACTCATAAAGATGAACAAAGGCTGGATTTCCCCAGACTTCTCTGGGGAACCTAATGATTCTTTTCGCTGCAACAGGAGAAAAGTGCATCCTCTATGACCACAAAAAAGGGGGAATTAGCTTTGTCAATCACTCCCGGATATTATTACTCCTTCTCCTCCTAAAACAGCACGTCATCACACTGAACTGCCAATTTTTCTGTGTCCCAAAAGGCTCTGTTTAAAGTTTTTTACAATTTTTCAAAGTTTCAAAAGTATTGATACTTTAACAGACACCAATTTATTTTTACAGGGCTGCCTCCAGGCTCTGTTACAAATTAAGCAACAGCGAGCTGTATCTTTAAAAAATGTTTATGGGTTTCACCTGCCCTCACGGTTGAGCAATTTTTCAGGGGTGCACTTGCACTCTTGGTACACCAATTTTTCTGGCCCTCGCCTATACTGTTATCTAACAAATTTTTCCGTCCTTGGCCTACAGTCTTGGTAACCAAATTTTTTTCAGGGGTCCGCCTATACTCTTGGTACACCAATGTTTCAGCGGTTCGCCTACACTCTTGCTATAGAAATGTTACTGGGGTCTGCCTATACCTTTTCTACTGAATGGTTTGAGGAGTTCGCCTATACTCTTGCTACGGAAATGTTACTAGGGCTCGCCTATACTTTTGCTACAGAAATGTTACTGGGGTCCGCCTATACTCTTGCTATAGAAATGTTACTGGGGTCCGCCTATGCAGTTTCTACTGAATGGTTTGAGGGTTTCGCCTATACTTTTGCTACAGAAATGTTACAGGGGTCTGCCTATACTCTTGCTACAGAAATGCTACTGGGGTCTGCCTATACTCTTGCTACAGAAATGTTATTGGGGTCTGCCTATACTCTTGCTACAGAAATGCTACTGGGGTCTGCCTATAACTTTTCTACTGAATGGTTTGAGGGGTTCGCCTATAGTCTTGCTACAGAAATGTTATTAGGGTCCGCCTATACTCTTGCTACAGAAATGTTACTGGGGTCTGCCTATACTTTTGCCACAGAAATGTTACTGGGGACCACCTATAGTCTTGCTACAGAAATGTTACTGGGGTCCGCCTATACTCTTGCTACAGAAATGTTACTGGGGTCTGCCTATACCTTTTCTACTAAATGGTTTGAGGGGTTCGCCTATACTCTTGCTATGGAAATGTTACAGGGGTTCACCTATACTTTTGCTACAGAAATGTTACTGGGGTCCGCCTATACTCTTGCTATAGAAATGTTACTGGGGTCTGCCTACGAAGTTTCTACTAAATGGTTTGAGGGGTTCGCCTATACTTTTGCTGCTGAAATGTTACAGGGGTCTGCCTATACTCTTGCTATACAAAATGTTACTGGGGTCCGCCTATACTCTTGCTACAGAAATGTTACTGGGGTCAGCCTTTACTTTTGCTACAGAAATGTTACAGGCGTCTGCCTATACTTTTGCTACAGAAATGTTACTGGGGTCTGCCTATACTCTTGCTATAGAAATGTTACTGCGGTCCGCCTATACTCTTGCTACAGAAATGTTACAGGGATCTGCCTATACTTTTGCTACAGAAATGTTACTGGGGTCCGCCTATACTCTTGCTATAAAAAATGTTACTGGGGTTTGCCTATATTCTTGCTACAGAAATGTTACTGGGATCTGCCTATGCTGTGGGTGCACAAAGACTTCCACTGCTGTGTTTTACCTGTTTGGCACAAATACACTGACTGACTAGGGTAGAAATGTGGGCCGAGGTCCTTGGCGGGGTGAAACTCTGCCATGTTTGGGTGCTCTGATATCTTCTTGTGTAATACCATCTTTGTGCACTGACAGCGTAGGCGAGCCCAGGAAACTCAAAGACTTCCCATTGCGGTGTTGAGCTATCTGACACCTACACAGATGTAACTTGCGGCACCTTGGGTCACACAACCTGTGTCGTGGATTTCCTTTGTGAGTCCATAGCCTACTCAAATGGGAAATGTTTGCACCCTTCCAGATTAATTAATTGGTTATGAGACTGTGCGCACAGTCTGAAGCAATCACACTGACACAAGTTCAGCATATTAAAACTTCCTCAATTCTGCTTTATTTGTGGGCGTGCAGCCTCTTTCAAAGAGTTTAACATATCTGCCCATCTGGGCAGGTCAAAGATTACATAGATACAACGTATTGTTTAATTATTGGATAAGCATCTTGAAATTCTTCCATCATCCGGTCATCTGTTATTGCCCATCATGTGGTAGCAGGACGAGATGAGTGAGTTGTCTTGGACCCACGTGTGGTTTCTCCGATATGATTGGAGGTTACAGCTTGAATTATTAATTGCATAAATCTCTCATGTTATTTGCATAAGTTTCCAGTAAAACTGTCTGGGTTATTATTGCGGTAGCTAAAAGCGGTAATGGTTCAGACTCCGGTTATTTATGTCTGATTTACCCCTGCTAAAGTTACTAAAAATCGGGAAATAGAGCGTTCTTGCTAAATGTTAAATGCTATTTCTGCTTACATCTATAGGAGTTTAGGGAATGGAAAGTTTCATCATTTTTTATATAAGGAAGTGAATACATTGGATACACAAAAAACATATGTATATTGGTAGAAGAATAAACAAAATTGAATAATACCGGCATTGGTATACAGAGTGCCTGCATTTATAAAAACAGGTCTCCTGTCCACTGTCCCGAAAATATAGATATGGCGGATATCCACTACACCTGGAGGCTGGGAATGAGCCTGACCCTGGGCCACTCACGTGCTTCCCACACAGAGTATTCCTGCATTGTGGACATGTGTAGATGTGCTGGCACCTGAGTCCCCTTTATGCCCACGTTTGCGGCTCCTGACAATTTTGTGACGGAGGTGGCACGGGATTGGAATGATGATCGTACGTCAATTTATCATCAATTCTCATCAGCATTGTGGGCTATCACCCACACTTTCAAAGAGGGTCGCTGGCTGGCCCTGCCAGCCCTCTGCAGTGTGTGCCTCCGGTTCCTCCTCATCCAATACGCACTTATAAATAGACATGAGGGTGGTGTGGCTATGAAGCGAGCATGTGGCATGAGGGCAGCTGAACGCTGCACAGGCAAAATTTTGTGTGCGCTGTGGACGCAGGGTCATGCAGGGTGGTTGGACAGCAATGCCAGCATGAATCCAAGGAGAAGAGGCAGCGGTGTCACCCACAGGCAGTGATTGTCCTTGGTTGCAGGTAGTGTGGTGCTTAGCTAAGATGTGCCAGCGCGTGTGCCTTGCTAATGAGGGTTTGTCCCAAGTAAATTGTTAGGGGGATGACACCAGACTCTTGCCCCCATTTAGGCTTAATAGTGGGACCTGGGAGCCTCAGATGCAGCCATGCATGCTGCCCCTGCCCCTTCCCTATCCGTTTCTGTGATGTTTCCATGACTTTCTAATGTTTTCTGGTGTTTGACAAGTCATCACCTATGCAGAGCATGGGTCCCATACAAAAATGCTTGAGTCACCCATTGACTTCAATGGGGTTCGTTACTCGAAACGAGCTCTCGAGCATTACGAAAAGTTCGACTCGAGCAATGAGCACCCGAGCATTTTGGTGCTCGCTCATCTCTAATTTTGTACCAATATATAGTTGTCTCCTGAAATAATAATATCCATTGGAATAATCTGTTAACCTACCTCATGATCTAAAATAATATAGATTTTTTTAAATCTGAGTAGGTTGGGTGATGTAACATGCCAAAAAGTAGATCATTTCTCAGATCTTGCCGGCTGTCGGCAATGGGAGAGGGCGGGACAAGGCAGGAGCTAGTGTGCTAAACTCCCACTCTGTCTTGCCCCCTCCCTTTGCCAACAGCTGGCAAGGGGTGGAGAAGGGAAGTAAAGGGGGAGGAAGTTTAGCAGAGACACTGCTAAACTCCCTCCCACCTCCCTTTCCCGGCAGCTATCATAGGCTCCCATAGGAGTCTATGGGACTGGCTGGTGTATTCTGGCCAAAAAGATAGGCCTAGAACTATCTTTTCTGGCTGGCGTTAAAACGGCCAACCGGAATGCGCAACGTATGTGCTATCTTTTCCAGCTGACCGTTTTTACGCACCCGAAAAATGACCATATGAACTAATGCATTGGAATCCAATGCATTAGATGGTCGCGTATATATGTATATACCAAACTTTTCCAAAATCCATAGCTCAGTCATCTGCTCCATTCAACAACTCTCCAGAACAGATGTCCTGCTGGAGAGGAAGGGGGGACTAGAGTCCCCAATTTTTTCAATTAATAGGAGTCTCAGCTGTTGGATAATAATATACCTTTTACTGGTCACAAATGTGTATCACATGATAACAGTTGCAATATCGTTTTAAATCACAGCCTCTCTCACAAAGCAATTACTGTATATCACATATTCTAATCCAAGTTTACTTACTTTGATATAAATTGGAGTTGGAAAATATGCTAAGAAATAATGAAATAATGAACTGACTTACCTAATAGTTGTGCATGCACTGTATGGTATCTGATATCTGTCATAAATGTACTAGCACAGAACGGAATAAATACTTTTATGTGTAACGAAAAACTCTATCTACACTAATAATAGTATTAATCCCAAAATTTGTAATAACTCATTAAATAGTAAAACATTAAATTTTCTGTTTTATATTTTTAATAACACTTCCTTTATACCCAACCATAAAATATAGATTTTACTGCTTATTACAGGCGTAGTTCATCGAAAGTATAGTGTCATTGTATAATAATGTTGAAAATTGAAAAACGAACATCGTTGCACTAAAAATAGCAAAGAATTGTTACAGAAAACTGACAAAATTCTTGGAACGACTTTGAAGGAAAGTTACTGCAGACTATACATTAGTTTTAAATAGATAAAGCTCACAAAACTGCATTCAATAAAATGAGTCATACAGAGTATACAGAATTCCCGTAATAATCCTTTAGTGTTCCAGTACTTATTTTTGCATCAAATCAGCTCCAGCAGAATACATAATGATGTCTGCACTTAATAACAGGTGGTAATTGCTCAGCAATAAAATCTAAAGGTTTTTAACATTTCCAAGTGTTACATAATTTTACTGTGGTATAAAGGCTCATAGTCTATTTTCTTAGAAAGACAGCCACTATAGTTTACAAGGTTTAACCCTTCGAGGACCAGGGGCCATATTTGTCCCATAGTTTTAAACTGGCCACGGCCCTGATAGGGTTAATATAACCACATAAACCAGTATACATTAAACAAAAACTAGCAAAAAAGTGAGTTTAAGAACTCATGCACACAACAAAGTCTGTATGCTTCGGCATATTAAATCCCTTACGGTCCGGTACTAATTCTGCTAGGCATTATATTACAGCAATATTTTCCTCTAAAAAGCAGGTTTATGTTCTCCTAGATTCTGTATGTGACAAAGAGAAAAAAAACTCAGTATGAAATTGGAAGTATGGGCCCTCAGACTTTGATCTATTACGTGCTGTATTGTAACGTGCATGAGAGCCATAATACAGTTGTGGACATGGGGGCCTAAATCTCTGATAATGCAGGTCACAAACAGTTGCAATCAAAGTTATTCAATCCACATTGCAAATTAGGTTATTTGTAAAATTTACCAACTTCGAGGCTTTTTGCAAAAAATAACAATCAAACATAAACAAGTTAAATAGCTCAAAACAACTAATATAACAAAGGTTTTCTCCAAATTCAGTACAAAATTCCAATTTTAATGATTACTGCAGTCTCAGAATTATTTCATAAAATCCCTCAAATTTGCAAATCAAGTGTTATCTCAAACACACTTGATGCAAGTAATTAAGGGCCTTATTAATTGCATCAGGTGTGTTTGAGATAAAACACATCACATATTGTCAAATGTGAAAAATGTGAAAACTGCTTACTGATACCTACGAATGGGTTCTAGAAATGCTGACTATTTTTCAGTTAGGGTTCTGCACCATCAAACTTTAAGGTAAACTTACAACAGGTGCAATAGAAGGATATACAGCACAAACTTTGTTATAATGGTGGTTATACTGCATATCCTACTATTGTACTACATCACAACTTGCTAGGGCTTGTTGACTGTGACATTTGATTGCATGCTGGAAATATTGCTAAGTCAAGAGAGTGGTCCAAAAAGTTAAAGGAGATGTCTCGAGGAAGCAGTTAATTTTTTTTTTTGCCCAGTCCCCCCCATTAAACATACATTACAAAGCCCCCCTGTAAATGACATTTCTAGCTGGTTCGTACTTACCGTTCCAGCGTTTCAGCAACTTATAAAAGTTTCCTCAAGATGGCCGCCGGCTCTTTCCCCGTCGCTCGCTGCAGCCCGACGTGCGCGCTCCCGAGACGCCGCCAGCTGTGTCTCCATGGCAACCGGACGCATCGCAGCCGCCGACCAGACGCCCCGCAGCCGCCGACCAGACAGCAGGTAACCGGCGCTAGCGGCAGCCCCCCCCGGCCTAGCGACAGCCCCCCCATCACAGCGGCAGCCCCCCCCGGCCTAGCGACAGCCCCCCCCGGCGCAGCGACAGCCCCCCCGGCCTAGCGACAGCCCCCCCGGCGCAGCCCGGCGCAGCGGCAGCCCCCCCGGCCTAGCGACAGCCCCCCCGGCCTAGCGACAGCCCCCCCCGGCCTAGCGACAGCCCCCCCGGCGCAGCCCGGCGCAGCGGCAGCCCCCCCCGGCCTAGCGACAGCCCCCCCGGCCTAGCGACAGCCCCCCCCCCGGCCTAGCGACAGCCCCCCCGGCGCAGCCCGGCGCAGCGGCAGCCCCCCCCGGCCTAGCGACAGCCCCCCCGGCGCAGCCCGGCGCAGCGGCAGCCCCCCCCGGCCTAGCGACAGCCCCCCCATCACAGCGGCAGCCCCCCCGGCCTAGCGACAGCCCCCCCCCGGCGCAGCGACAGCCCCCCCGGCGCAGCCCGGCGCAGCGGCAGCCCCCCGACCCATCACTTACCTGGGACGCTTCTCGGGGCTGCTGGGCTGGGCTTCTCCGCTGGGCAGCTCCAGTTTCTGCACCTTCCTCTAACAGAGGATGGTACAGAATGGCCGCTTCAGCGCGCTCCCGAGCAGTGACAGCTCGTCTGCGCATGCGCAGAAGAGCTGTAGCGGGGAGCACACTGAAGCGGCTCGTGCTGAATGGAGAAGACCGGACTGCGCAAGCGCGTCTAAAAAAGCAAGCTGCCAGCGAATTTAGACGGAACCATGGAGACGAGGACGCTAGCAACGGAGCAGGTAAGTGGAATAACTTCTGTATGGCTCATATTTAATGCACAATGTACATTACAAAGTGCATTAATATGGCCATACGGAAGTGTATACCCCCACTTGGTTTCGCGAGACCACCCCTTTAAGAGAAGTGATCATTACATTGCAGAAACAAGAAAAAGAATACAAAAAGATAGCAAAGTTAACTCCTTCCCTTCCCATGACGTAAGGGTACGTCATGGGAGCGGGGTACTTCCCACAAAATGACGTACCCTTACGTCATAGAGCTAGCGCGAGATCATAGCAGATCTTACGCTATCCCGCAGCAGAAGCTGGCTGTCACTAGTAGCCGGCAACCCCTTCCCTGCCGCGATCTACGTAGATCGCGGTGGGGGAAAAGGGTTCACAGAGGAAGCGCACTCCCTCTGTGACTTAAGTCGGCTCTCACAATGTTATCACAGAGAGCCGGGCTGGTGGTTATGGCAACAGGACGCCAGATACCGGCGTCCTGTATTGCCATTGCCTAAGATCACTGCAATAAGCGATAAGGCATGGCCGGAGAGAAGTCCTGTAATCCCTTATCTTAGCAATCATCAGTGCTGCAATGAAAATCCCTCAGAGGGACACAGATGTTGTAAAAAAAAAAAAATCAAAGTAATGTACAAAAAATAAAAATGTATAAAAGAAAGTAAAAAAAACTTTTTTAATGTTTTTTCTCATATTAGCAGAAAAATAAAAATTAAAAAAAAATTTGGTATTGTTGTGTCTGTAAAGACCCATGGAATAAATCAAACATGCTTTTTATCCTGCATGGCAAAAAGCGTTAAAAAAACACTAAAAAACTGAGGCAAAATGCTAATTTGTAGCATTTTGCCTTCCAAAAAACGCAATAAAAGTGAAAATAATGATTTTTATTCTTTGCTCCACTGTATTCCCGGCGTATAAGGTGACAGTTGGGGGGGTCGTCTTATACGCCCCGTCACCTTATACGCCGGTATATATTTTTATTGTAACACATTTCTTGATGAATTGCAGGGAAGGGCTTATATATTTAGGCCCTTCCCGACAATTCATCCCGCGATCGCCGGCAGCCCATTGCTTTCAGTGGAACCTGCTGTATTGCCGGCTCCATTGAATTCAATGGGCAATTATCGTTCTTCTCTGCCACAGCTGTTACAGCTGTGGCAGAGAAGAATGATTTGTCTTCTATATGTTCTCAATGGGGTCGGCGCTGCTGCCGCCGGCCCCATTGAGCGCATATAGAGAAGAGAACAGGAATCGCAGATCGCACATAGGTGCGATCTGCGATTTCTATGGCCTAAGAAGGACCGTTGGGGTTCTTGAAGCCTAAAATAACTCCTAACGGTCTCCCTATAGCAGCAGCACTTTCCCTGATTTATGTCAGAAGGCATCTGTGGCGAGCCGCGGGAGGGGCAGATTTTAATACTCGGGTGACACCTGATCTCGCCAGCCACTCACTGCAGGGGGGTGGTATAGGGCTTGAACGTTGCAGGGGGAAGTTGTAATGCCTTCCCTGTCTTTCTATTGGCCAGAAAAGCGCGCAAATTTCTCAGGGAAGAAAATGAAAGTAACCCGAACACCGCGTGGTACTCGTTACGAGTAACGAGCATCTCGAACACGCTAATACCCGAACGAGTATCAAGCTCGGACGAGTATGCTCGCTCATCTCTAATTGCAACTGGAAGATCTGATGAGAGCTCAGTTTTCAGATTTCTTAAATCATAGAACTCATACTAAATCATTCAAATGAGCAAAAAATCCGATCATCATGCGTACATTTTTGTGCAGTATCATCTTTTGTGTCCTTTACCATCAGATTTCAGCTACCGGATTTACAAATCTGTAAAATGATGGATTTAAAGATGATTTGCTTGTCCGGGTGAGCAGTGCTGTGTGACAGTATTTGTCCTGTTATTGCAGCTTTGTCATACTGAATGGTTTCTGATCTTTAAACATAACCTTTCTGATCTCTGAATAATTGGTTGCACTAAAATCAGCAGCAATTATGGCAACCAAGCATTTCTTGTAATTGTATTACTTTTTACTGTTGAGTACATTTAGCTTGCTCTTTTTCTGCACAACTCCTGGGTAATTTTTAAGGATAAACAGCATGTTTTGCTGCAAACTGGTTGGTTACACTTTATCTTCATCTATTGACGATTGACTGGGTTTTTCAGTAAAATGCAGAACTGCTAACTTCTACAGAATAGGAAAATTGTCTAAGGCTTTATTCACATGAGCGTTTCTACGCAGCTATGTAGCCACGTTTTCACCCCCGGCTGAAAAACGCGACCATCTGAGGCATTGGATTGCAATGCATTCATTTGCATGGGCGAATTTGCGGCATGTAAAGACATTGCAGGAGAAAAAGTAGAACATACACAACCGAAATCGGCGGGCGCTTTTACACACACAGCCGGAAAAGATAGTTCTGGATCTAACTTTTGACCAATAGATGCTGGTGGCTCCCATAGACTCCTATGGGAGCCGTAAAAAAGGGAGGGGGAGACAGTTTAGCTGCGTCCAACGCTGCAAAAATCTTACAGGTGCCTCTATATAGGCATTTTAAGTCATTCTCAGGATTTATGCCAAGCGAGGGATTTACGGCCTGCGCCATATTTTTTCGCTTATAAGTGACTCCCAGCCGTGTTAATGGATCAGAAAATGCTAATTAAGGTCGGGACTTAATTAGGGACAGTCAGAGGCAGCACTCACCCATTCATTGAATTCAATCGATGGCTGAATTCAATGAATGGATGAGTGCTGCCTCTGATTGGCAGTGTGTGAATTCAATCCATGGCTGAATTCAATGAAAGTGTGAGTGCTGCCTCTGATTGGCTGAGCGCAGAGACCAACCACAGGCAGCTCACAGCTGTCATTCAATAGCTGAGAGCTGCCCCTGATTGGTCACAGTGCTCAGCCAATCAGAGGCAGCCTTTCAGCTGGTGGGGATTTTAAATCCCTTTCTGCTGAAAGCACTTCAGAGCAGTGTAGGAGAAGACCTGGCTGGATGCACCTGAACCCTGGCAGCTGCAGAGCGGTGCGAATATATATATACATATTTTTATTTATTTTTTTTTACACATTTTACGGATGATTTTCAGGGAAAATATTTAAAGCCCTTCCCCCGAAAATCACTGCAGGGCTTGCCGGCAGCCCATTGCTTTCAATGGAGCCGGCTGTAGCACCAGCTCCATTAAATTCAATGGGAAAAAATCGCGCTCCTCTGCCACAGCTGTCACAGCTGCGCTAGAGGATTGCGATCTTCACTATATGTTCTCAATGGGGTTGGTGCTGCTGCCACGAATCCCATTGACCACAAGGTGAAACCCCTTGATGTGACAGCATCCAGGGGTTGACATTTAAAAAATACCTATGCCATAGTTACCTGTATTTTAAAAAACGGTGTCCTATAATTTTCACCGCAGACATTTTTGTGCATGTAAAATTCTCACATGTGACTGCTTCCATTGAAAAGTATTGGTTCTACATAGATGCGGACCGCAAACGCAACTGACAAATGTGCGTTAAAACTCCCGTGTGATTGAGCCCTTAGGCCTCGGTCAGATGAGCATTTTTTCAGCGCACAAATAGGCATGCAAAAAGATTGCCCCTCACGTGTGGAAAAAAAATTGCATGACCAGGTGAATTCCAGCTATTTGAAGTACACTAATCACATGATCGGAGGTGCGTGCTGCATTTTTCTTCAGCTCCCATAGCAGTCTATGGAAAGCACGCTCCAAAGATAGGACAGGATTAGACAATGGGTCGATCACTCTACAGTCTACATACAATGGAATCCAACACTGTCTGGTGAAGTACCAGCCTATCCACTGTAGATTTTTCTAACTATAGTTCAAGTTTTGTTCTTGTTTCTTTTAAAATTTATTTTAACATGTGGTGTCCTTGTAGAAACCTTGAGATGATTATTCTACTCTAAGGGCTCAGTCACACAGGCGCTGATCCCCCTGTGTTTCAAGATGGGAGGACGACAGTGCGGACGAATCTCCGCACCTGCCGGAAAAAGAAAATATGGCTGGCAATGGAGCCGGTCATGCGGAGATTGGTCCGACATGCGGTGCGGCCGTCTTCTCGCCCTGAATCATGGGGGGGATCGGCGCCCGTGTGACTGAGCCCTTAGGCCGCTTCCACACGGATGAGAAAATCGTGCGATTTTCTCACGATTCAACAGTGCTACAAATTGCATGTTTGTGAAGCCCATGCTTTCCAATGGGTTCTTTCACATAAGCGATGTTTTGTAGCCTGCGACATTGCAAGAATACAAAATTGCAACATGCTCTATACGACTGCGATTTGCGAGATTTTCTAGCCCATGTTTCCCTATGGAGCCTTCCTACGTGTTGTATCGTGTGGTGCAATGCAACTTTTACAATATAAAATCCTCCCGTAAAAGCATGAAAATAAGCTCTAGCTGCTTAAAAAAAAAAAAGAAATACATCACCTGAGTGGTGCTGTCCAGCTCCGATGCATGAAGTAATTCATTGAATGACTGTGATTGGTTCATTGAGCGCTGGGTCTGATTGGCTGAGCTCCGCCAATCAGACATGGAGCTTCCAGGAGGTGGGATTTTTCAAAAGCCTGACAGGAAGCTATGCCTAAGAACTTCAATCAAGTGTCGGGGAGCTAATTTTTTTTAGGTAGCTAGGGCTTATTTTCAGGATAGTGCTTACATGCCGTGCCCCGAAAATCTTTGCATGCAAAATCCCGATATCACTGTGGAAAAACGCAGCGATATCGCACACAAAACAGTATTGCATTGCCTTAAAGCTAAAGTTAAATAGCCAGATTAGGTTCCACTGTGACATAAGAGATTGATCAAGAACTGCTTGGTTCCAATTAAAAAGGAAGTTTCTATAGGGGTGATATAATCCTAGATCTATTTACTTTGGACTGTATTTAGTCATGCTTATTTCTATTCCCCGGTTTAATATTTTAAAGTCATCAATTATTCATTGTGACAAACATACAATATCAGTGGATACATGGAAAGGGACGAATCCTTTACCAGAGCTCTGCGTTTAGTGTTTAGGCAAGTTATTTGGGGCTAAGAGTGAATAGCTTGCAGTTTTCTATTGATGAATGTATTTCTTCCTCGTATTGATTAGTATAATACAGCATGAAGTCACGCCAGACGTATCTGAAGATTAAAAATGAAAGCAGCCAGCATTTTTTTATTTTATACATTTTTACAGGCATCATAACTATATTTCAGTAATATATAGTCATACTTCAGATTAGAAAACCACCGTGAAGTTTGATTTGCAAAAAGAAAAAAAATATTTACTATTACTTGTAAATTATCCTCATCTTTATGGAGTAAAATAAAGTCATTTTAAGATCTTATCTGATGCGTGTCAATATAGCCTGAACGTAAAAGTATACAACTTATTTATGGCATTGCAGCAAATCAATCAGTAAAGTTTGTCTGGTAAAACATGACTTATAATTTAGTATCCAGCATTAAAAGGCTTTCCCTTTGATGTGTGTGTAGGATGGGGGGGGGGGGGGGGGGGGATCAGGAACATCTAGATCTAGCAAATGTGGAAGGATGTTCTGCTGTAAGAATACTGTACATGCAACTAGTGTACTAAAACTGCTCCTTGTAAAGTTGTGGAAAACTGCATAGCCTATATCTACAGTGATCCCTTGTCTATCGTGGGGGGTACGTTCCAGAGACCACTGCGGTGTGTGAAAATCTGCGAAGTAGCGGCGTTATATTTACTCGAACCAATCTGTTGGCTGAACTGCCAACCAATCGCGAAAGTGAACAAGCAGACTGATGGTACGATCAATGAGCCAATCAACGCCTGATACAGAACACATTCCATCAGCCAATAGTGTGCCGTGTACGATCTCGAGTTGGCAAGCGCTAGTGGCATACTGTATTTCCTGTATGTACCGGCATACTGTATTTCCTGTATGTACCGCAAAATTCCAAGGTATAGCGAAAAAATCTTTGAAAACAGAATTATATACGGTCTATCTAAAATCCGCAATGCACTGAAGCCGCAATCATTGAACTGCGAAATAGCGAGGGATCACTGTATCTATCTTTACCCGTTTAATCGGGGCCAACTCTCCGACACTTTATGGATCAGCCCTCTCCATGCAGTTCTGCTTTGTTCTGCTTCTGTCAGTTTGATCATTTGCATGGTTGTGCCGGCTATGATAGTATCAAGCCAGCGTGTTCTTTGGTAGCCAGGTCTTCTTTTGCCACTGACCACTACAAACATGTTTCTAATTAATTAGTTTGCATCATGTGGCCGAAGCATAAACGTCTCTGTTTCGTAATGTCTGCCCTCCAATGAAAACTTTGGTTTGATTCACTCTAGGACAGTTTTTTTGTGATCTTGGTAGTCCAAGGAATTTGTAGGAGTTTCCTCCAGCGCCAAAGTTCAAAGACATCAATTTTCCTATGTCTAAGTCTACAGATATGCTGCTGTAACCTAGGCATGCGCGCTAAATCAAATCTTAAGCAATCTAAAGGCCAATACATCGCTCTAGATAAGTTCCATTGTAAAATCACACGTACTTAGCCCACAATTTATGTACCATCGTGCTGTTTATTTACAGTGCAGGGGGTTTAAGCTTATAATATTATAGCTAGAAAAGAATACAGAAATCTCTTGAGATGTTGCAGGTACTAAAATTACATAAATTATTTATTAGCCAGTGCTCTACGCCAGTGTCACATATAAAAAGGAAACCTAGCCAACTAAAATTATGCTAATTAACTATTTAACAGTGCACTCTGTTCTTGTCACAAATAGAAAAAAGTGGAACCCTAGTGTGTACAGAATTTCAAATTACAAGTATTTATTTGACAGTGAACTTTGTCCATATCATCACTAAAACCAATTGAAAGTTGTATAAAAATACATTCAAAATAATCCAATTTATGGAGGTTAAAGAGACCCTATCACCATCTTTTTGCAGCCCTCTCTGGGGGCAGCATTGCATAGTTAGAGTCACACTGATTACAGTGATATGTCTGCTGTGTGTATCTGTGCTGCAGTTTTGGAGAAACTTGCATTTTATCAGTAGTATCTAGAGATGAGCGAGCGTACTCGGATAAGCACTACTCGCTCGAGGAATTGGCTTTATCCGAGTATCGCTGTGCTCGGGGCTAAAGATTCGGGTGCCGCTGCGGCTGACAGGTGAGTCGCAGCGGGGAGCAGGGGAGAGCGGGCGGGAGAGAAGGAGAGAAAGATCTTACCTCCGTTCCTCCCCGCTCTCCCCTGCAGCTCCCTGCTCCGTGCCGGCACCCGAATCTTTAGCCCCGAGCACAGCGATACTCGGATAAAGCCAATTACTCGAGCGAGTAGTGCTTTTCCGAGTACGCTCACTCATCTCTAGTAGTATCACATGCATAAAGGACTACTTTAGGTAGTCCTGGATATTCATTAACTGCAGGCTAGCTACACCCACTCTGCCCTCCAGCCACTAATTGACTGCTGTCTGCCTGTTACTGTGTACAGAGAGAGAAAATTGCCAATCATTGGCTGGAGGGTGGATGTGGTCAGCCTGCAGCTCATAAATATGCAGGACTAGTTTTGGGTCTGGTTGCTACTAATAAAATGCACTTTTTCCAAATCTACTGCAGATATCTACATAGTAGACATCTCACTGTAATCAATGTGACAGGCACTACCTTATGCTGCTCTCATTGAGGGCTGCAAAAAGATGATGAAAGAGTCTCTTTAACTTGAAAAACATATTTGTGGGTATAATGTACAAAGAGGGGATTGTGTATAATTATAAAGGAATCTAGGATGACGGAGCTCGTGTCTACACAGGTGATTTTCACGCTCAAATTCTGTTCGTTCATGAGATGGACGGAACGTGCACGTGAAAAGAACCCATAACTTTCAAGAGGCTAATATACACAAGTGATTTTCTCTTGAACTCAGTGTTCGAGATCGAAAAATCGCATCATGTCCTATTTATGAGAGATTTTTGTAGAAGAATCGTCCATCATTTCCTATGACAGCAAATAAAAGAAAAGTGTTGCACTCAATTTGCATTTGAGGGTGGTGAGTTTTTTACCATTACATGAAGTGGGGCCAGATGTGATTTTTTTTTTCTTGCAAGTGAAAAATACATATTGATTAGAGATGAGCGAGCACCAAAATGCTCGGGTGCTCGTTACTCGAGTCGAACTTTCAGTGATGCTCGAGAGTTCGTTTCGAGTAACGAACCCCATTGAAGTCAATGGGTGACTCGAGCATTTTTGTATATCACCGATGCTCGCTAAGGTTTTCATTTGTGAAAATCTGCAAAACACAAGAAAGTGATGGAAACGACACAGAAACGAATAGGGCAGGCGAGGAGCTACATTTTGGGCTGCATCTCAAGTTCCCAGGTCCCACTATTAAGCCACAATAGCGGCAAGAGTGAGACCCCCCCCCCCCACTGTCAGCGTAAAGATCGTTCTCCTCTGCCACAGCTGTAACAGCTGTGGCAGAGAAGAACGATGTTAGCCCATTGAATTCAATGGAGCCGGCAATACAGCCGGCTCTATTGAAAGCAATGGGTTGCCGGCGTACGCAGGAGGAATTGTCGGGAAGGGCTTAAATATATAAGCCCTTCCCTACAATTCATCCAGAAATGTGTAAAAATAAAAAATATATATATACTTACCTGGTCCCGGCAGAACGATGTTAGCCCATTGAATTCAATGGAGCCGGCAATACAGCCGACTCCATTGAAAGCAATGGGCTGCCGGCGATCGCGGGATAAATTGTCGGGAAGGGGTTAAATATATAAGCCCTTCCCTGCAATTCATCCAGAAATGTGTAAAAATAAAAAATATATATATACTTACCTGGTCCCGGCAGACGGAGTTCAGCGCGGCAGGCTGCAGTTCTCCTGAACTGCTCTGAACAGCTGTGAGTAGTATTCAGCAGCTGGGGATTTAAAATCCCCGCCTGCTGAATGAGATGCCTCTGATTGGTCACAGCCTGACCAATCAGAGGCATCCCTCACTCACACCCATTCATGAATTCATGAATGGGTGAGTGAGGGCTGCCTCTGATTGGCTCAGCGCAGGGACAGCTGAGAGCTGCCCCTGAGCCAATCTGAGGCATCCCTCACTCACACCCATTCATGAATTCATGAATGGGTGAGTGAGGGCTGCCTCTGATTAGCTCAGCGCAGGGACAGCTGAGAGCTGCCCCTGAGCCAATCAGAGGCAGCCCTCACTCACCCATTCATGAATTCATGAATGGGTGTGAATGAGGGATGCCTCTGATTGGTCAGGCTGTGACCAATCAGAGGCATCTCATTCAGCAGGCGGGGATTTTAAATCCCCGGCTGCTGAATACTACTCACAGCTGTTTAGAGCAGTTCAGGAGAACTGCAGCCTGCCGCGCTGAACTCCGTCTGCCAGGACCAGGTAAGTATATATATATTTTTTTATTTTTACACATTTCTGGATGAATTGCAGGGAAGGGCTTATATATTTAACCCCTTCCCGACAATTCATCCCGCGATCGCCGGCAGCCCATTGCTTTCAATGGAGTCGGCTGTATTGCCGGCTCCATTGAATTCAATGGGCTAACATCGTTCTGCCGGGACCAGGTGAGTATATATATTTTTTTTATTTTTACACATTTCTAGATGAATTGCAGGGAAGGGCTTATATATTTAAGCTCTTCCCGACAATTCATCCCGCGTACGCCGGCAGCCCATTGCTTTCAATAGAGCCGGCTGTATTGCCGGCTCCATTGAATTCAATGGTCAGTGCTCGTTTAATCGAGACGAGTACCGCGTGGTGCTCGTCTCGAGTAACGAGCATCTCGAGCACCCTAATACTCGAACGAGCATCAAGCTCGGACGAGTATGCTCGCTCATCTCTAATATTGATTCAAACCTTACGCTTTTAATGCCAAAATATATTGCACATAAATAAAAATCTAAGGAAATATTGTTGCAATGTAGGTCATATTTTCACTGACCTACATCGCCCTCGCCCATGTAAATACAGCCTCATTTTTAAAAAATCTACAAAAATAAGCGATATAGTAAATGAAATCAAATTATTTTGTCTACTATGGAATATATACTGAGTTTAAGAAATGAGGATCATGCTGAAAATCGTGCCAGAACACCACTGCACAGGCTTAACTTGGGTTTTGTGAGTGTCACAACACTGCTGAATAGCTGTTTCTTACTTCAAAAACAATTTGATTTTGTCAATGATTTCAATTTCAATAACACATTTCACTCATTTATCATGTCCTGCATTTTCAATATTTAGGGGAAATTTCTTAATCGATTTTTGCCAGTTTTTCGGTTTAAAAAAAGAAACCTTGCAAATATATGACTTTCCTGTCACTTGTTAGTTTTGAAAAGTTGCAAGAAAAGGGGGAAAGGTTTACAGGGAGGGGGCATAGCTTTCAACTTTTTGGTAGTTTATTTATTTTAAAGACAGAAAATGGTGTAAATTAAAGAGCAGATCCATGTCAACTCTTAACAGACATACATTTCACTTTAAGGGTTCAGTCACACGGGCGCATCGGCATCCGTACACCGGCGCCGCTGTGCACGTGTGACTGCAAGAAGGGGACGGACGTACCTGCAAACGGCCGTCCCTCTGCAGCGCCGGAGGAAAGAACACATGACCAGCAATGAAGCCGGTCACATGTTCTTTCCTCCGGCGCTGCAGAGAGATGGTCGTCTTCAGGTACGTCCGTCTCTTTCCTGCAGTCACACGGGCGCATCGGCTCCGGTGTATGGATGCCAATGCGCCCGTGTGACTGAGCCATATGAAAGATCATAATGTGCCAATTTTATTGAGGCTGCACTTTTTAATAACTTTAGTGAAAATTACTCCAACAAACTTTAGTTATAGAATAAAACACCATTCTTAATAAATTAATCTGCTATAGGTGTTATCCACCTTTGAAACTACTATTGACCTATCAAAAGGATAGGTCATCAATAGTTGATTAGCAGGGTTTTGTTCCTCCCCACGCAAAGCTGCCATTAAAATGAGTTGGAACTTTACCCATAATACTATTCCATGTCACAACAGTGAGAACAAAGCAACATAGCAGCTCTGTACACTAATACAAAAACCTGGTGAACAGCTGAGGATGGGTCATCAATAATTTCAAAAGTGTTGTTAGGGAAATCATCAGAGATTTCTTAGCATGTTTCAATGTCTGGTCTGAATTATATGAGAAGTTGTGTACACAATTCACTGACACATGACACAGCCAGTATCATCTGACAATGATGCTCTTCTGCCTTTATTAAATCCTCATGCTACAAATATAGATTGTGTATCATCAGACATACATGCCCCCCTGTAATCATAAGGACTCATGATTGGCTCTAGGTGCTAATAGTTTAACATATGTTAACGCCTTGAGGTGTGTTACTACTAAATACGTAATTTCTAGGAAACAGAAACTTAAGAAGACGAATAGGCTCATTCTATATTTGTTGATCTAACTGCTCCTCTCTGAAGGGAGGGGGGCAGAACCCGCTATTTCAGGACATTCCTAAGCCAAAAAAGGATATGGGAGAGTATGAGCCTGCATCTACATACCAGTGTACAACATGTATGAGTTAAACATTTAGGTGCTAGTTATTCACTAAGAAAGTAGATATACGAATATATATATATATATATATATATATATATATATATACACATGTTTGCTTAGGCTGATATATGAAACATATATACACCAGAAAATACATATATTATTACTATAACAGTGTACCACTTTAGTCATCTTTAGAACTAGTAACAAACAGTGATTGTATTTACATATCAAAGTCTAGATTCTGGCTCTGGTGAAAATACAAAAATCTACTGTCTTGAAGGGCACAAAGGACACAGTGGTCACCAACATTCTATCAAGGGCTAGTCACCTGGATAAATTGAGCAATCAGGAGAGAAGAGTCTTGTCTGGAATCTGACAAAAGATTTGATAAAGTTTCAGAGTTCTGCTTTGCAGATAGAAGAACCTTCCAGAAGGATAACGAGTGCTATAGTATGCACTGGATGCCAGGATAACACTGATCAGCCATAACATAATTACTTAATATTGTGTAGGTCCCCTTCATGTTACCAAAAGAGTTCAGACTCATTGAGGCACGGACTCAACAAGAACTTTGAAGGTGTCTGGCAGTAACTCAGTAATTTGTTCTACAGTAGCGCCTCTTTGGAATCAGACCTTAGTGTTCTTATTCCACCTCATGAGCCTTGGGTGCCCCTTTGTTAGTTAAATGGTTATTAGAGATGAGCGAGCATACTCGTCCAAGCTTGATGCTCATTCGAGTATTAGGGTGCTCCAGATGCTCGTTACTCGAGACGAGCACCACACGGTACTCGTCTCGATTAAACGAGCACTGACCATTGAATTCAATGGAGCCGGCAATACAGCCAGTTCCATTGAAAGCAATGGTCTGCCGGCGATCGCGGGATGAATTGTCGGGAAGGGCTTAAATATATAAGCCCTTCCCTGCAATTCATCCAGAAATGTGTAAAAAATAAAAAAAATATATATACTCACCTGGTCCCGGCAGACGGAGTTCAGCGCGGCTGGCGGCAGTCCTCCTGAACTGCTCTGAACAGCTGTGAGCAGTATTCAGCAGCCAGGGATTTAAAATCCCCGCCTGCTGAATGAGCTGCCTCTAATTGGTCACAGCCTGACCAATAAGAGGCAGATCTCACTCACACACCCATTCATGAATTCATGAATGGGTGAGTGACTACTGCCTCTCATTGGCTCAGCGCAGGGACCAATCTGATTCATGAATTCATGAATGGGTGTGTGAGTGAGATCTGCCTTTGATTGGTCAGGCTGTGACCAATCAGAGGCAGCTCATTCAGCAGGCAGGGATTTTAAATCCCCAGCTGCTGAATACTACTCACAGCTGTTCAGAGCAGTTCAGGAGGACTGCCGCCGGCCGCGCTGAACTCTGTCTGCCGGGACCAGGTGAGTATATATATTTTTTTTATTATTTACACATTTCTGGATGAATTGCAGGGAAGGTCTTACATATTTAAGCCCTTCCCGACAATTCACCCCGCGATCACCGGCAGCCCATTGCTTTCGATGGAGCCGGCTGTATTGCCGGCTCCATTGAATTCAATGGGATAACATCATTCTGCCACAGCTGTTACAGCTGTGGCAGAGGAGAACGATCTTTATGCTGACAGTGCGGGGGGGGGGGGTCTCACTCTTGCCACTATTGTGGCTTAATAGTGGGACCTGCGAACTTGAGATGCAGCCCAACATGTAGCCCCTCGCCTGCCCTATCTGTTTCTGTGTCGTTCCCATCACTTTCTTGAATTTCTCAGGTTTTCACAAATGAAAACGTTAGCGAGCATTGGCGATATACAAAAATGCTCGAGTCGCCCATTGACTTCAATGGGGTTCGTTACTCGAAACGAACTCTCGAGCATCACTGAAAGTTCAACTCGAGTAACGAGCACTCGAGCTTTTTCGTGCTCGCTCATCTCTAATGGTTATCCCTCCTTGGAATTCTTTAAGAGGTAATAACTGCTGCATATGTTAATGTACCACAGTACTTGCCATTTTAAAGATTTTCTGACTCCATCATCTCGCCACCAAAACAACAGCCTATAACACAAATCATACTATATTAACACGCATGAGCATGCTAGCACTTTCAGTTTAAGGGCTTAGTCACACGGGCGCATCGGCACCCGTACACAAGCGCCGATGCGCCCGTGTGACTGAGCCCCTACTGCAGGAAGAATATGGCCATACTTCAAGACAGATGACTCCCCGCAGCGCTGAAGAAAGAACACATGAACAGCAATGAAATCAGTCCCATGTTCTTTCTCCTGGTGCTGCAGAGAGACGTCCGTCTTGAAGTACGGCCATCTTCTTCCTGCAGTAACACGGGCGCCGATGCACCTGTGTGACTAAGCCCTCAAATAAACACGTAAAGCAGTAATTCCTTAAATGGTTTTTGAACAATGTAATTAAAATAACAGAACACCTATACTAATTAGGTATCTACACAACTGTATTAATCTGAAAAAATTCATAGTCAATTGTATAAAGAAAATGAACCAAAAAATGATAAATTATGCAATACTTTATATGTGCCCCCCAAAATCACGAAATAATGCAATATAATATAAAGAAAACTTTTCCTAATACAGCCATGTGAATCAAAAACAATAAATGTGCAGAAGCAAAAGTGAATAAATGTAGGTGTCATTAAGACCCAAACAGATCTAGTCATGTGGGAGTTTAATATCCGCTGCTCTGGGTAAATTAAATCATTGAATGCAGTATGTTAATAAGGTAAGATAATAAATATAGTATTTAATTAAAACTATTAGTATTTCGATGTGGTTGTATAACTGAGCACTGGGTAAATTCTAAACTTTAGATTTTGTCATCAAAAATTCTATTCTAAAGGGATTTGCAGAAATTCTAATTATTCTGTTTTATGGGCTCATTATTTTATAGCAGATGTGTTCTGCTGGGATCGAATGAAAAGGTAATATTAAAGAGATATTTTTTACCCTTTCTGATTCACATTATTTTAACATTTCTAATGAAAAGGAATATTTCTATAAATTTGATTGAGTTTATAAACTAAGAATAGATCTAGGGCATTTCATGTACAATGATTAATAGGAAATGCTGTACTATGCCGAATACATTTGGTGTGACCAGAATGCCATAAAATGCCCATCATGTAACATATCAATCAAATATCTAATACATAAGAATTAGTGAGGTTAAATGTTATAATCTGGAAATTTGTTTCAAGGGTCAGTATGAATCTCAATTACTAAAGGTAAGAACACTCAGTGGGGTTTTTTTCTAAACAAAACGTGTCAGAATTCTGACACAAATTGAGCCCAAAAGAGGTTTATGTTATATGTATCAAAGATCATGTGTTTTAGACACTTTTTGTAACTACCTCAACATTTTAAAGTGTGTCAAAAGTCATAAACTACAGCAGATTTATGAATAATGTGTTATTTTAGTGCCGCAAAATATTAGTGTGCAATATAATAGCCATAGAAGGGAAAGTGTCAGAATAATAGCTTCAGGCTCTGCCTGCCTACTCCATAAAGGAAGCTATATGCGCCACTACTAGTAGAAAGTCTGCCACAGGATGGTAACTACAATCTACTACGTACGTATTATAAATAACCATGCTCAGGAAAGTGATTCAGAACCCCCGGAAACAGGATGAAATAGCACAGCAAGTTGCACTACGTTGTCCTCTACATTCTGGCAAAATGTTGGACTGCTAGCTGGATATCGAATGGACCCCATTATAGTCAATTGGGGTCCATTGAGTGTCATTCGGTTGTGTCATTAAACTAAGCTGTTCGGCCAGAAGGTTACCTTTCCTGCTCCCTGAACAGAGCAGGAAAACAGAACTCCTGAACACTGATGTGAACGAGCTCATATTTGTTCCAGTAAAAAGACTGAAGCAAAACAGAACTGAAGTAAATTGAAATCATGCAGCCTGTTTGAAAACCCATTAAAATCCATGGGGAAAAAAAACTGAGTTAATTTTAGTTTTACTCTGGCCTCACTGCTTCAAAAATGGAAGAGAAACGGAAATCCAAAACTGTATATATATATATATATATATATATATATATATATATATATATATATATATATATATATATAATAAGGTGATAGGGCATATGTATACTCTGTTTCAGCTTCAGGCATACTCTGAAGCTGGTCTCAGATCACTGCACTCCTATGTTCCATCTAGGAAATGGTCATCTGAAGCTATGGTGATATTTGTTGCTATAACTTTCACTATAGTTACATTAGTAGCTTTTTTTCTGCTACTATAGTATTCAACCCACCGAAAAAAAAATTAAAAAAATTATACATTTCTCCTACTGGAGGCATGGGGGTCAAAGGGAGTTTCTGGCTGTTTGGAAACCTTTCTCCTGGTCCTTCATATCAACTCTATATGTCTCTTTAACATGAAGATACAATGGAATCGAGTAACAAAAGAAAGGAAATGGTGGGCACCACCAACAAGCATTCTAAATATATAATAATATTAATAGGTACACAGAAAGCTACACACTAGAAACCACAGTCAGGCCTCGGTCACACGGGCGTTTTTTCTCGCGATTTGCGCATGCGATCCGCGTAGATATAGACCCAATGCTTCGCAATGGGATTGGTCCCATGTCCGCTTTTTATGCGGATGTGCGATAAATTATAGGACACAACGATTCGCAGAATGCACCTATCTGCGTTCTGCGATTCGTTGTGTTCTATATATGCGCTCAATGGGGCCGGTCTGAAGCGCCGACCTCATTGAGAACATATACTAAAGATCCTTCTTCTCTGCCACAGCTGTAACAGCTGTGGCAGAGAAGAATGATGTTCGCCCATTGAATTCAATGGAGCCGGCAATACAGCCAGCTCCATTGAAAGCAATGGGCTGCCGGCGAGCGCGGGATGAATTTTCGGGAAGGACTTAAAAGTATAAGTCCTTCCCTGAAAACCTTCCTAAAATGTGTAAAAAAAAAAAAAGTATACTCACCTTTTTCCTGCAGCCGGAGTTCAGCTGCGTCCGGCCTGCAGTTCTCCTGAACTGCTCTCTGTAGTATTCAGCAGGCGGGGATTTAAAATCCTGGCTGAGCGCAGGGACCAATTAGAGGCAGCTCTCAGCTATTAAATGACAGCTATTGAATGACAGCTGAGAGCTGCCTCTGATTGGTCCATGCGCTCAGCCAATCAGAGGCAGCACTCACTCACCCATTCATGAATGGGTGAGTGAGGGCTGCCTCTGATTGGTGAGGGCTGTGACCAATCAGAGGCAGGCCATTCAGCAGGCGGGGATTTTAAATCCCCGCCTGCTGAATACTACAGAGAGCAGTTCAGGAGAACTGCCGGCCGGACACGGCTGAACCCCAGCTGCAGGAAAAAGGTGAGTATACTTTTTTTTTTTTACACATTTTAGGATGGTTTTCAGGGAAGGGCTTATATTTTTAAGCCCTTCCTGAAAATTCATCCCGCGCTAGCCGGCAGCCCATTGCTTTCAATGGAGCCGGCTGTATTGCCGGCTCCATTGAATTCAATGGGCGAACATCGTTCTCCTCTGCCACAGCTGTGGCAGAGGATAGCAGGCAGCGCTGGGCCATTTCGCCGAAAACGCTGCTAGCTGCAGATTTTTCGGCGAATCGTCGGCCCCGGTCACGCGATTTGCGGATGCGCATCCGTCATACGATCCGCGAATCGCACGAAAAAACGCCCGTGTGACCGAGGCCTCAAGCAAAACAACACTACGGTTGTTGTTTGTTGTATGGAGAGGCATCTGGGGTTAGAGCTTTATTTTCATAGTTACTGAAGTATTATATGTAACTAGGTTTTTAAATGTTTTAACTGAATGCAGTGTTTGTTTATGTTCTCCATAAACTATGATTTTTTTGCATTATTATGTAGTATGTCATTTTCATTTTACTGTTGATTTGCAAAATAGCTACTAATAAACAATTAGTGTTGCTTTCCTGCTAATACAATTGAATCAAGGTTGCTACATAGCTGGTAAATCACTGGCCTAATTTAGTGTTCTGTACTGGTAATTAATTTTTACTGGCAATATTGATTGCTGGTATAAAATAAATAGCTGCTGTAGGGCATCAATGGCTGGGAAGGAACCCAACAAGCAAGAGATTTGACTCATTGAAGCTGCAGTTTGGATGTCAGGATTCTGTATTCTGAGAAACCCTGACTCCTCTCCCTAGGGCCCTGCACTCCTGCATATTCCTCATGTAGCGCAGGTATCAGGGAGGAGTCAGCTTCTTCTCTGAATACACTAATACAGCACCCCAACTGGTTTCAGTAAGTTAAAGCACTTGTTTATAAGGTTACTGCCCAGACAGAGGTTTACGGACATGAAGGGGGACACTTTTGCTAGTTATGACCACTAAGGGGAGCACTATTACTATTGGGCCACTCATAGCGACTCCATCTATTAATAATGCCCCTCCATATTACTTTTGGGGCACTACTTTTGAAACTAGTGAGGTGACACTATTGGGGCCTCTACAGCGGTCATGCAACTTATTTCTTGAGAGGCATAGCGAAATTATTTATTTATTGATGGGTTTAGTGCCACTATTTATTTATTAAGGGGCATGGTGGCTCTATTTATTTATTAAGGGGGTACATTGATTTTTGTTTCTTTTTGCGTGGCCACAGTGCGGCTAAAAATTTCTTGTGGAGACAGAGTATGGCTAATTGCATAGTCAGGGGCACTGTGTGTGGCACTATTAACATTATGTCTTGTTATAGGCATTAAGGGTTCTAAGAAGCAAACAGCCAAAGACATCTATGTGGTAAACTCTGCAGAGACAAATTATCTCTTGGAGAAGTTGTCATGACTGGCTGGGCTGAATGGACAAGAAAAATAAATCTGAGTTGGTGCCACCTGTGAATCACTAAGTAAAGATGAATGTACTTGCACTTTTTTAAACAACATTTTATTTAGTTTTTTTTTTTTTATCACTACTGTCACCTACAATTTTTTTCTAAATTCAACTAGAGGGTCTGGACTAATCCATAGAGTGAATATATATAGGTGTGTCTAAAATCATTTATTTAAATACAAATGTATTTTACCTAAAAACAGCCATCTAATTAGTATCCATCTAATTGTGATTCAAATCTGGTGAAGTACTTGTAAAATACATGCACAATGAGTTATTAGTCTTTCATATTGTAATTCCTCAATATACTATTAAATTTTTTGCATGCACTGCAGTATGGATATTTAGCAAACTCTTGGAGTTTTTGCTACATGCCCACATGTACATTACATTGTGACATTTTACAATGTCCTTAATACAACGTTTGATAAGTGAACTTATGTGTTTCTAACCCCTTGCCCTCTAACAATACATATCTTTTAAGGACTTCATTATGCACTAATTGAACTAGAACTCTACGTGCCTTAAACATAACAACACATGGAGCAACATTAAAAATCTGGGCCCGCAGCCTGACTCATGCCTAAACTTTTTATATTTTAAATGCTTTCCACAAACATAATCTTTGTATTGTTTATGTATTTGTAAATATTTATCTTTTTAATGACAGCAGGTTGTTCACTATTGAATAACGCGCTGAATCATTTTTTAATGAGTATTAGAAAACTATTTCCCACATTTTAACTTGCACCTATTGGCTTCTAATCTTTACCTTAAACCATGTGCTCCTGGTTGTATTGAGCATTCTTTTAAAATCCTTAGGAAAGTATAGAAGGTCAGAATGAAATAACCTTATTTCACGCTTCCAGCAAAAACTTAAAATCATTGTATAAAATAAATTAAGCAATAGACATTTCTTGACCCGAACCTTAATAAATAAAAAAAAACTAAAATGATGCAGTGTTAGCTTTCAAATACCAGTTCATTCATAAAATTGGGTTTCAAGGGTTTCAAGTGCGTCCCTTGTTGTACTGGGTATTCTATTAAAACTAAGATCAGAAAGCAATAACCTTATTTAGGCAATTTGTAATATTGTCAATGTAAAAGTCTATTATAGCCAGTGCATATGGCTACAACTCGGGGCACCTGTGCTGCGCCATATGGTTTGGGGTTGCAAGCCGCATGGGGTTTCCAAGCCACTGGAGATCACTGCTATAGAATAATGAGGCCTTTTATAAAAATAACTAGGTAAAGTATATAGGTAAAAAGGTAAAGTCCCCTGGTGCAAGCACCGAGTCATGACTGACTCCTAGGGGGATGTCACATTGTGACGATTTCTTTGCAGACTGTTCTTGTCATTGCCTTCCCCAGTCATCTTTTACCCACCAGCGGGCTGGGTGCTCATTTTACCGACCTCGGAAGGATGGAAGGCTGAGTCAACCTTGAGTCAGCTACCTAAACCAAAAGGTAAAGTAGATAAGGTCAGAGTAATATAACTTTTTTCATACTATAACAGAAATGCTGAGCATTTTATACAGCCTCAGTTTCACAAGTTGCCTGTAACATATACTATGTATTGATATTTAATACCGCTTTTTACCATATATCTGCCGTGTCAGAGAAATAGGTTGAATCCCACAAAGTGTAGCAAACAGATATTAAAAAAAGTTTTTTTTTAGTTTATTTTTACTAGCTTGCACTGCACTTGACGGGAAGTCTACGGTTTTATTTTCATTTTCCACCTTTTAAAAGAAACAAAAAACATACATATTATCTTTCAATACGAGTTGAATCAGAAATTTCTATACAACCGTTCATTCCTGAGCATGCATTATTGCTAAATATGTTTTCCAGATCATTACTGTATTGACATTATCTTTGCCATCTGTTTGGCAGTTTGCACTATTATATATCTGTCTTTGTTTTGCCTTTAGACTGTGTGAGACGGGGAGCCAAGTAATGAAGTCACGATGCAGCTTTGGCTATAATGTACAGCTATGTTTTGCACTGTATTTAATGTATGGACAAGAAGAATAATGATTAGAGAGGGATCAATGTATCTTCGGGAAATGTGCCTGCATATGTAAATACCCATGAATTATCACGTCAACCAATATTGTAATTACCATATATACTCGAGTATAAGCCTAGTTTTTCAGCACATTTTTTAATGCTGAAAAAGCCTCCCTCGGCTTATACTCGAGTAAGGTAAAAAAAACAAAAACAAAAAAGCAACAACAAAAAACCCACAATACCCGCCTCCCAGCCTGCGTCTGTGTTCCGGCACGATGGTTTCCCCGGCGGTGCGGTGAGCTGCTTTAGACTTCGGTATTAGTGTATCTTAACGCCACCGGAATCTAGGGGTTTGACAGGAGGAACGGCCCTGGCACACCCATAACTCCCGATTGGGTCAAGCATTAAAGGTCCTAGCAGCGTGCACGCTGCTCTGCAGCCATTCTGTCCCCAGAGTTTAGATTGCCGTGTCCCCGCTCCTCTGCAGCCTCCATCCCCCTCCCTCCCCAGCGGTGTCCCTGGAGTAATATAGCTGTGTGTCCCCTCCACTGCATCCTGTGTCCCCCTCCCTAGCGCTGTCCCCCCAGTTACATAGCTGTGTCCCTGCCCCCCTGCAGCCTCCGTCTCCTTCCCTCCGCATCGCTGTCCCACGCAGTTAGTTTGTGTCCCCACTCCCCTGCAGCCTCCCCGTCCCCCTCCCTCCATCACTCACTCTAATAGCAGCACTGTGCTGCCGCTCGGTCGCTCCCTTGTTGTCTGCCGCCACCGCTGCTGAGTGCAGTCAGACCCCAGGGAAGGCTGTCTGCCGCCGATCCCTGATTGTCCTGCGTCACAGCCGAGTGCAGGGAGGCTGCCGTTGAAGCCGCTCTTCCTCTGCCGCTGGCCAGTGCAGGTAGTAAATTCATTCCCGAAAATTCATCCCACGCTCGCCGGCAGCCCATTGCTTTCAATGGAGCCGGCTGTATTGCCGGCTCCATTGAATTTCAATGGGTTGGACAGCGCTTCTTTGATCGGGCCCGTTTCAATGAAAACACTGCAGATTTTTTGGCGAATCGTCAGCCCCGTTCACGCGATTTGCGGATGCGCATCCGACATGCGATCCGCAAATCGCGGCAAAAAACGGTCGTCTGACTGAGGCCTAAATGTGAAAAAGAGAATATATATTATTACTAAAAATGACATTCCAATGTCATAACTGTCTAAAAACAATACACTGATATCTCATTCATTACAGTAAATTGCTGACACCTCACAGAGCAATTGTGGATAATAGATGATCCTACAAATAAG
Organism: Eleutherodactylus coqui; assembly: GCF_035609145.1. NCBI lineage: Eukaryota > Metazoa > Chordata > Amphibia > Anura > Eleutherodactylidae > Eleutherodactylus > Eleutherodactylus coqui. Next base: position 46,693,531 of record NC_089848.1, on the reverse strand, counting down.
GGGTGGTATTATACTCAATATTTAAGCCAAAGGGGGCCAATGTCTCTAATTTATGAATCCATTCCAACTCCCTCTTTTTAGGGCTCACTCTCTATTCCCTCCCCTAATACTGTCAGAGATATGGTCTATCACCCTAAAACAGAGTTGGCTGATAGTATGCCCTTTTTCGGAGAAGTGTCTTGGAATGGGGAGTTCATTTTTGCGTATGTGAATAGTGCTTTTATGACTAGTAATCCTAGATTTAACCTCCATTGTTGTCTCCCCTACATAGAGGAGACCACAAGGACAGGAAATAAGATAAATTACAAATGAAGACCGACAGATGAAATAGTTACGAATGCAAAATACCTCACCCGTATAAGGATGGCCAAATCTATCGCCTTTCAACATATTGCTACAGCAAGAACAACCAAGGCAGGGAAAATTCCCCTGCCTTGGTTGTGGTAGCACCTGCTGTCCTCCCCTTTCATCTTTTTTCTTATATGAACACACTGAAGTGTCCTTGATGTTACGATACCTCCTTTAGGCCATTATCGGAAAATTGACAAACTCTGCTATTTGGGGGCAGTTCTTGCCCAAAATCGGCCAATATCGTCTAATGATACTGGTGATCCTATTGCTCAGCGGACTGTATGTAGAAACAAATGCCATACAAGGTGACTTCTTACATATATCACGAGGGGCCAACAATTCTGTGCGGTCCAAAGAACGAGGTTTTTGTGATGCATTAGTAACCAGATTAGGGGGATAACCCCTATCAATACATTTCTGGCACATTTCATTAAAGCGCAAATCGACATCTTCATCACAAATGATTCTATGGACCCGCTTATATTTCCAGCCCTTCCCCCAAAATCACTGTGGGGGTTGCCTGCATCCCATTGCCTTTAATGAGGTGGCAGCAGTGCTGGCCCCATTGATATCAATGGGAGAACATCGGGATCCTCTGCCACAGGTTCCGGTAGCTGGCTCAAGGTTGACTCAGGTCCAGATGCGTTTTTTTGAGCATCTGTGCGTATATTCAGTGCGTATCTGTACATGAATCAGGTTTTTTTAGAGTTTTTTTTAGACTATTCAAACTCCGCACAATAGCGTGTGATTTTGAAAAAAAAATAGAGGTAAGATAGGTATTAACTATGTGCGGGAAAGATAGGGCAAGTCCAGTCTTTTTTGCCCATACTATTAACAGGCAAGAATACCGCTAGTGAAAATGAAACCATTGAAATCACTGGTTTTGTTTCGTCTCGCTATGCGGCCATTATTTTTATGGCCGCATAACGGGATTAGACCCCCCCATATGTTTACCCTCTTAAGATGGATGTTGCTGCAAAACACAGCAGGAAATACTTCTATCTTTTAGGCGCATAGTGCTTTACTCTACACAGGTTGTAAAGTGAGGTAATACTGCAAACTTCAGGAGGATTTCAAACCAAATCCTTATGTAATACAGACATTCCAAAATTCTATTTGGAAATACCAGAAATACTTTTAGAGTCACTTATTCTTCCTTTTGCTACAAAAAAATGATTGGCTACAACAGTGTAAACTAATCTGATATTAATGAGAATGATGGGGTGTCTTCATAGGGATAGGGCTTCTTGCTGGTCTTACTTTGCCTGCAGCAGTAACATGCCGTACATCCTCTTGACCGCCTCGGCCAATCACAGGCCACATTAATCATGCTAGCATTACCAAAGGAGCCAGAGGCTAGCTAGCTACAGTGATCACATGGATTTACAGCATGGCACTACTGGAGGAGGGGAGCAAAATACTTGCAGGAGATTACTGCAGCAGAGGGGGATTTAACAGGTAAGTAGTAATTGCTCCTTTATTTTATAATATTTTGGTGCCTTAGTTTCAAACTGTTCTAACTCCACTTTTGGTAGATTTTTCATTAAATAAACATCTGTGTTGTAACTACAATAATTTACAAAGAGCTATTACTGTGAAAGCTCGGATCGTATATCTACAGGGGATGCCAGTCATTCTATTTTGCACAAACGCTCCAGCATACTGTATCGCTTCAGCTGTCAGCTGACCGGTTGAAATATAATAGTGCTGGTGAGGTTGGAGAGAGGAGTTACAAGTGTGTAAAACGTTATCAAATTATTGTTAAAGGGATTTTCCCGATTACCTAAAATTGTTTCACAAGCACTTTGTTTTTCTGGTTGCTTCTGACCATGACCTCTGACAGCTGCAGCCAATACTAGCCCCAGCAGGGACCTTCTATAGCCAGTGATTGGCTGCAGCAGTCACAGGTCAGCAGCAACCAGTAAGAACAGAGTGGTTGTGAGGCAACTTTTATGTATTGGGAAAACCCATTAAATATAGATGATTTGTCAGAATTAGAATCGGATATGCTTCCCAAGGACAATGATGGGGTTTTTATGCACCAGTTAAACATGTCTGTGCAAAGTCTCAGGACTTTTACAATTACAAAACTGTAGTCGCATTTTGTATCTTGCAAAAAAACAATTCTGTATACACAGGCCAAACAGATCATCTTTTACCGTTTTCTCATGTAAAAAATGTCACTACATGAAGATTCGGAATTCCAGAGCTTTGTGGAACAAATAAAAATTTGATGCAGAATGATATAAAATGTTCCTCCAGTTACAAAGCTGAATACTAGCAAACCCAAAGTCAAACTAAAAGTGAGAGACATTGAGAAACTATGCAAATACTTTTCAAGAGAACACAGAGCATGTTAGGAGGCTCTTCTGAAGTGAACACTGATTACAGTTAGTATTACTTTTCAGTTAGCATTATTTGTAATACTTGTGAAACAATGTATAACTCACATACCGTGTTTCCCCAAAAATAAGAAACTGTCTTTTATTAATTTTTGCCTCAAAAGAGGCAGTGTTTTATTTTCAGGGGTGTCCAATAATACTCACCTAGTTTGGGTGCTCGTGCTGGGCTGTGGGCTTCTGTGTCCTCCCTCACGCTGACAGAGCAGTTCTTCCTGGAAGCGGGGCTTGAATACCCCACATCGAGCAAGCTAATGCTCTGATTGGTTAATCAAGCACCGCGTCAGCCAATGAGAGCCGACACTCGATTAACCAATCACAGCCATTCATTTAATGACATCATTAAATGTCAGTGATTGGTTAATACAGTGCCGGTTTTCATTGGCTGACAGGGCGCTCGATTAACCAATCATAGCAAAAAAACAAAAACAAACGATAGGTCTTATTATTGGGGTAGGGCTTATTATTGGGGAAACACGGTATAACAATGTATATCTCACATATAACAATGTATAACTTGTGTCTTTCTGTGAAAAAGTTAACATATTCAGATTTATATGTCTTTCAGAACTGAAGGGAATGCCCTTATTGAAGTTATCATATCAAATATTAACCCTTTCCAATCCAATTTGTATCCTAGTTTTCCTAGGGGCTTACTCTTTTTTCTACTGTCATACAATGGCGCTATATGCTGGCTAAAGCCAGTACTGCATGAGGTGACACGTTGGATAGGCTCCGAAAGCAGAGAGGCTAGCAATATACAGTAAGAGAACCCCGACGGATGTCTTCCAACATCGGAGCTGTACAGCCTTAAATCATAATGTCTTCAGACGTCAGACAGTGGATTGGAGAGGGTTAAGCTAAGACCAGGATTTAGAACACATTTTTTTCTGCAACAATTCATGAGGTTGAAACAGCACCCTAACTCCAAGGGAACTACTATGTTAACATTGGAAATAACTTATGGCATTAAAAATGTATTTTTTGTCAAAGTAGAGGTGTATAATTTAAATTTACAGATTAAACAGATATGTTCAATTGTACAAACATACAAACATGCAAGTTGCTGCCATGAAGATTTGGCAAACTGGGAGTTAGAACACTAAGGAACTAAGCCAGCAATTTCCTGCTCTTAGCTTAATTTCTTTAATTCTTTAATTCCCAGATAATCCCTTCAATGCTAAAGGAATCTTTTTTTCTACTTCCATTCCTTTCTGTTTACCATGCCTTTAGATGTTAAATACCTTAGATGTTTCAACAAGTAGGGGTGCTTTTAGACATAACAATTATCATTCAAATAATTGTTCAAACAAGTGAGCCAATGACTGAATGACAAATGAGAATCGTTGGCTTTTCGTTCGTCATTCATTGTATGCAGGCAAAAAATCATGATTGGCTCGTTTGTTTATCGTTCGGTTTAAATAGCAATTATTTAGTCATTCCATTTGTTTATACTGAGTGATTCTGAACAATTCTGAACGATTCTGAACTCCATAAAGGTTTTGCATATCCCAGTGATTCTGACATTGTTTTTTCGCAACATATTGTACTTCATTTAGGTGGTAAAAATAGACCAACAGAATTTATGTATTGGAAAGTTTTTGAAAAAATTGTGATTTTTCCACGGTTTCAACTGTAATATGTCAAATATGTGCAAACATATTGTACACATTTTTGATGAGATATACATATTTTTGTTAATATATATATATATATATATATATATATATATATACAAATTTCCTTCTGTTTACTTTATTCTGGAAGCACATTTGAAAAACTTTAGCTTTTTTTTAACCATTTAGGAGATTTTAAATTTCCAGGTCTTCCCCGGCTTCTGAATTTGTGTCTGCCATTTTGCAGATGGGCAGATGCGCAAAAGCGGAGGAAAGGTTTGTGGATAAAGATCCATCGAGGAACAAATTAAGAGCCCAATCTGTGAGGGGAGGTAAAACTAACTTTTTAACTTTGTTTTTACTTTTACATTTTCATTTACATTGGATAATGGCCATTACGTGATTGGGGACCGCATACCGCGGCTCTCCATGAAACCTCCAGGGAGCGGGGAGATTTTAAATTTCCTGGGCTCTCTGTGCATGCACCCGACATTTTGCCAATGGCATGCATGCGTAAAAGCTGGCAACAGGTCCTTCCAGGACAAGATCATTGTGGGACATAATGAAGACGAGAGGTGAGTAGCTTCATCTCCCCTCATGGACCAGATCCATGAGGGGAGATGAAACTTTAACTTTTTAAAACTTTTTCTAAACTTTTATGTGATCACTAGAGATGAGCGAACGTACTCGTCCGAGCTTGATGCTCGGGCGAATATTAGGGTGTTCGGGATGTTCGTTATTCGTAACGAACACCACACGATGTTCGGATGTTCGGGTTATGAATGGGTGTGAGTGAGGGCTGGCCTCTGATTGGTCAGGCTGTGACCATTCAGAGGCATCTTATTCAGCAGGCGGGGATTTTAAATCCCCGGCTGCTGAATACTACTCACAGCTGTTCAGAGCAGTTCAGGAGAACTGCAGCCTGCCGCGCTGAACTCCGTCTGTCGGCACCAGGTGAGTATATATATATTTTTTATTTTTACACATTTCTGGATGAATTGCAGGAAAGGGCTTATATATTTAACCCCTTTCCGACAATTCATCCCGCGATCGCCGGCAGCCCATTGCATTCAGTGGAGTCGGCTGTATTGACGGCTCCATTGAATTCAATGGGCTAACATCGTTCTTCTCTGCCACAGCTGTTACAGCTGTGGCAGAGGAGAACTTGCTGTGTCGTTCCCATCATTTTCTTGAATTGCCAAGATTTTCACACATGAAAACCTTAGCGAGCATCGGCGAAATACAAAAATGTTCCGGTCGCCCATTGACTTCAATGGGGTTCGTTATTCGAAACGAACACCCGAACATCGCGGGAAGTTCGTTTCGAATAACGCGAACCCGAACATTTTGGTGTTCGCTCATCTTTAGTGATCACCATTATCCATTGGATATCGGCCATCGTGTTACTGGGGACCGCACACTGTAGCCCCCAATGACAGCTCCAGGGTCTTGGCTATTTCTGGTGGTTGATAGCAGGATGTTATTAAACTCTACAACCCTGGGACTTTACCGTACAGGGCCAGCATGTTTCTATGGCCCTGTAGAATAAATTCCAGACACCCAGTACGTGCAAACATGTATTCGTGGTCACTAAGGTGTTAATGACAAATGTTTATGGAGAGAACTTCTTTTTTTTAATTTTCTCATCTTCTTACTCTTTTCTTACTCCATTCCTTTTGGCTTGATGTCTAACTGTTTACTTTTGTCCCAGTGCTACTACCCTTCTGTCGTCCAACATTGATCATCTACTAGCTCCTGTTGTGTAACTACAACTATAGCATAGTGGGTGTAGACTCACTGTGCCACTGACTGATTTCAATTTGGGCTCCTGAGGGCTGCTCTAAGGGGTCCCTTGGTTTTCATTCTTTACCATCTTTTAAGGCAGGGGTCCCCAACCGCCGGGCCGCGGATCGGGGCCGGGCCGTTGGGTGTTTAGCGCCGGTCCGCGGCACCGCCGGGAACTTTTACTCTAAACACAAGGCCCGCGGGCCGAATCCGGCTCGCTGCCTTGTGCTATGTGGCCCGCGGCAAGCCGACGCCGCTGACCACCGAAGCGATTACCAGCGAGGGCGCCGCAGCTCCCCGCTGGTAATCGCGCTGATGCCGGCGCACACTGACGTCTGTGCAGCCAGGATACTCTTCCCCGAGTCCCCTGCTCATTAGTTCCGCAGGAGAGGACTCGGGGAGGAAGCGTTCCGGGCTGACGTCAGGGCAAGCAGACAGAGAGCGACAGCAGGGAGGAGGTAAGTATATGGGTTGGGGGGCTGCCTATTACAGGGGAAGGGGCTGCCAATTACTGGGGGGGCTGGTTATTACTGGGGGCTACTTATTACAGGGGAAGGGGCTGCCTATTACTGGGGGGCTGGTTATTACTGGGGGGTGGGGACTACTTATTACAGGGGAAAGGGCTGCCTATTACTGGGGGGGCTACTTACTACTGGGGGACCTGCTTATTACAGGGGGGACCTGCTTATTACTGGGGGGTTGCTTACTGGGGAGGGGGTGTGCTTATTACTGGGGTGGAGGGCTACTTATTACAGGGGAAGGGGCTGCTTATTACTGGGGGGGGGGGCTACTTATTACAGGGGAAGGGGCTGCCTATTACTGGGGGGCTGCCTATTACGGGGGGGGGGGACCTGCTTATTACTGGAGGGGTTGCTTACTGGGGGGGGGTACTTATTACAGGGGATGGGGCTGCCTATTACTGGCTGGGGGGACCTGCTTATTACTGGGGGGAACCTGCTTATTACTGGGGGGGGGCTGCTTATTACTGGGGGGGGGGGTGTTCTTATTACAGGGGAATGGGGTTGCTTATTACTGTGGGGGCTGGTTATTACTGGGGGGGGGGGACCTGCATATTACTGGGGGGGATTGCTTACTGGGGGGGGGCTGCTTATTACTGGGGAAGGGGCTGCCTATTACTGGGGAGGCTGCCTATTACTGGGGAGGCTGCCTATTACTGGGGGGGGGGGGCTGCCGCCTAGTACTTGGGGGGGGGGCTGCCTATTACTTGGGGGGGGGGGCGCTGCCTATTACTGGGGGTGGGGCGCTGCCTATTACTGGGGGGGGGGACCTGCTTATTACTGGGAGGGGACCTGCTTATTACTGGGGGGGGGACCTGCTTATTACAGGGGGAGGGGCTGCTAATTACTGAGAGGTGGGGGCTGTCTATTACTGAGGGATGGGGGCTGTCTATTACTGGGGGAGGGAGATAAATTATATGCTGCCCTATGTGTGTGCTGGGGGGGGGGGAGATTATACACTGCCCTATGTGTGTACTGCCAGGACATTCTAATGTCATAACTAAATAAGAATGCACTAAACTCCAACCCCCTTCATAACCCCGCCCCCTATAACCAAAGCCCCGCCCATGTCCCGCCCAACCCTGCCGGGCCTTGTAAAAATGGTCTTGCTTGAAGCCGGTCCCTGGTGCCAAAAAGGTTGGGGACCACTGTTTTAAGGGATCTGATCTTAGCTGCAGGGAATCCCCAGGTCATTTCCCTAGGTTTAGTCTCAGTGTACTGACAGTTGTTGGGTCAAAGGCTTCTGAATATGGTACTAAATGGATAGGAAAAGCATGTAGTCAGGGCAGGCAGACTTCAATCAACATTGTTAACAGGCTGAATGTCAGGGAGAAGCGGCCATTGGAGGAATAATGCTATATCTTCAACACAGAAGATGGGGGACCAGGAGGATACTGACAGCAATGGGGAACGGAATGTGAGAGAGAGCACAGCTGACTGTGGCCAGTAGCCAGAAAACCTGATAAGAGACCTTCCTGGGAAACACAACATGGCGATTACTTTACATCAAAAGCCATGCGTACCTAGCAAAGTCATAAAGCCATCACATTTTGGCCTTTATCATAGTCACTCAGATGCTTATGCTTTACTGTTCACTTGTTGTTTAATATATTCTACCTTTGACGGGTGTCATTGTAACAAGATAATAAGTGTTATTCACTTCCCCTGTCAGTGGTTTAAATGATAAGGTTGACCAATATACACAGAAACTTTTTCTAATATACCTTTTAGTATATTAAAGTACAGATTCAGTAGCTTGTATAAAGTTGATTGACAGTGAAATATTAAGAGCTGGTCATGCTGTGCAGCCATACTTGAGATTTTATTTTGTCTATGTATTGCTACATCATTTATCCTTGATCAGCTCCTGAAACAGAAAATAAGCAATAGAACACTTGAAAGGAAACTGAAGCTGAGACTTCATAAAGATGCTGGCATTATGCAGGCACACACAAGTTCAGAATCTGAAGAGCCCCATGTGGAGAAGAATCTCACACTACTTGGTAGCTGAGGTAGAGCTGTGAAAGTGATTTGAAGACTTCTACATCTCATCTAGTTGTTTTAAAAATCAACACACTCTTGAACTTTCCCATTAACATGCAGATTGTATTCATTGTGATGGAAATGATAAGGTACACAATGATATCAAAACTATTTTCTAAGGAAAAAGAACCATCTAAATAGATATTGAGCATTATAAAGGTCAAGCACATTTTGAAAAATGACAGTATATAGATGTATATAGACTTGAAGTGTTGTTGTTGTTAGCCGTTTAGTCGTTCACGACCCTCAGTGACACTATAGGCGATCTCTCTCCATGCTTTTCGTGATCTCCATGCCAGTAGCAGCTCTGACAGTATCATCCATCATGTCCTTTGGCGATCGTGTCTTCTTTTGCCACTGCTCTGTCTAAGCATTATAGATTTTTCTAGTGACTCTGCTTGCACTATATGGCCAAAATACATGGGTCTGAGTCCGGTCTTCTTGCCCTCCAGTGATATATCAGGTCTTATGCGATTCATGACTTCTCTGTTTGTAACTCTCACCATCCAGGGTATACACAGCAGCTTTCAGCCGCACCACAGCTCAAACGCATCAATCCTCCTTCTAGCAGCTTTTTCGCAGTCCAGCTTTCACAGGCATACATGACTATGGGGAAAATAGTGGTTTGCGCTATCCTACGTTTAGTTCCTATCCCGATAGCCCTACTTTTCCAGATTTTGTCCATGTTTAGCATTGCGCCTTAGCATTGCGTCAATGCTATCCTACGTTTTATCTCTGGCATATATTCTTCAGCCTGGTCAATTTTTGAGCCAAGGAAGATAAAGTCTTGCACACATTCTATGACCTCATTGTTGATTTTGATTTGAATTTAGTCATTTTTGCAGTTGTCATAATTTTAGTCTCCTTTAAATTCAGGTAGAGGCCCACTTTTTCACTTTCAGTTTTAATCTTAAATATCAGCTGTTTCAGACCTGCCTCTTATTCTGCAATCAGAGTTGTGTCATCCACAGAACGGAGATTATTGATGTTTCTTCCACCTATTTTCACCCCGATTTCCAATTCGTCTTGGTCCATTTTACACATGATCACTTCCACGTATAGGATAAACAAGAAGGACGGGGGAATGCAGCCCTTTAAGTGTACCTATTGTTAAAGTTTAAGTATACCTTTATTAAAGTTTTGTATCATCGAGAAAGAATACCTGCATCATGTAGTAAAAGTTCTTTACTGAATATGCCAAACTTTAAAGGGAACCTGTCAGGTTGTGCATACTGTCCAAACTGCAGGCAGCATGTTATACAGGGTGTAATCGAAAAGTCCAATCCAGTGCTATATCACAAAACTGGTGTCCTATATTGAAATAACAATAGTGTATTTGAATAGAAAGGCATGGATGCGCTACACAATGGTATGATGCATGGGCCTCTGGGTCCCCAGCAACATGGGTTTCAATTTTCTGTTGTGGTCCCTGTAAGAAAGTAAAAGTCTTGTGGGACTCCTGCTATGACTGAAGTAAGGAAAGCATACTTGAAGTGGAGTCCTTCTACTACAATAAGGACTGATTACACAGGTCTGCGATGAAAAAATTGTAGCATATTTAATTAGTGGGTTTAACAGTATTTTTTGTGCTGATTACGGTAAAAATAGTGAAAAAATTCCATCACCCCTAGATAAGTCACAAATTTCACCTGAAATTTTCTTATTTTCAGAGTTTTTCAGGTTCGGTACGCGTACGACAACGAATCTAAACTGTCTGCTGGGCGTGTCCTTGACTGCAGTCAGTGACTCAGTGTGGAGCCAGCCACTGTGGTGTACGCATCAAACAGTTTTGTGATACGGTATTTAGAAGAAATGGCTACTAGAAGATGTGTCAACTCTCCTAACTGTTTCTGTTATATTTGTGGGTCTTATACCGTCAAGAAGCAACAAAGGAACATTTCTAATTTTGTTTAGAAGGTGTATTTCGCATACTTTGGTATGAAATTAGGGGACCAAGATAAATCTTGGGCTCCCCATATAGTGTGTTCTGTGTGTGTTGAAGAAGGAGGTGGGGTGGGTAAGGAGCTAGTGTGCTAAGCTCCCGCCCCCTCTCTGCACCTCGTCAGCAGCCAGCAATCAGAGAGGAGGGGTGAGGCGGGAGCTTAGCAACTAGAACTGCCCCTTCCTGCTCCCTCCCATTGCAAACAGCTGGCAAGGAGAGGAGGAGAAAAGGGGGAGGGAGTTTAGCAGTCACGCTGCTAAACTCCCTCCCACCTCTCATCTCTGGCAGCTGCCATAGGCTCCCATAGGAGTTTATGGAGCTGCCGCCATATTCCAGCCAGGAAGATAGTTCCTGAACTATCTTTTCTGTCCGGCGTAAAAGCGCCCAGCTTGGCCGGCCAGGCGTTTTTATGCGGCGGAAAATCACCCATCTGATCTGATGCATTGGATTCCAATGCATCAGGTGGTAGCATATATTGTCTGGCCGTGAAAATGGCGGCTGATATACGCTTGTGTGAATAAAGCCTATACCATAGTCAAATTTCTGTCCCAGATGCAACCAACTTGAGCTTCCATTTTACAGTACCAACACTAAGGGCTCATGTTCAGGACAGCATTATGGTCCCACTTTGTATGTATAATAGGGCTAAGACAGAGGTGCCTACTTTCATTTTCATGCCCCTCCATGTGTCTCTCATTTTATTCAAGTCAAACAGAAATAAAATGATGACATCTAATGCTATATATACTGCAAACACAGCTATGGATGTACACTGTCTATAAGTACAAGTAATAAAAAACCATAAGGCCATCATGCAGAATAGTATGCATGAAGTCTACATGAAAATACACAAAGTTGCAAACTCTATGTACCTTTAGGCACTTCCCGTGTCACTACATGGTGCTTCTATATGACACCGAATTATGGAGAAAGTTTTTTGAACAGCTTACCTTCATAAAACGAAATCTAATAGAGAATGCAACACTTTTTTATGTCATATTACATATGAATCTGATAGAAAAAAAAGCTGTATTCCTTTACATAATATTAGAAGTTGTATGGAGCCATATTATGGTCATGTGCAATACACTGGAGTCTTATCCATCTCATACGCATTCAATTACACCAGAGGATGCAACAGATAAGGATGATGTCAGATGAACACGAGGATATCAGATGAAGTTGGTGCAAAACACGCGTTGGGTGTGGTGGATTCTCTCTCTCTCTAAAGTCACGATATATATATCGTATATATAAACCTTTTTTCCCTGTATACTTAGAATTATTTATATTGATGCACTTTGCTAAGATATTAGATTATTTAATGTGAAACTTATGCGCATATTTAAGATTTAAGCACTTTATTGATTATTTTGATTATTTTGTCTTGGTCATTGTTAGTCTGGGGGTTTGATGAATCTTTTATTTAATAATATTGAGAGGTTTGATGAGTGACCCAGTCATGTGATGGTTTTATTCCCTTTGTTTTATGCGTATGTATTGATTCTGATTGTATCCATTTATATTTGCATGTCGGTACTTGGATAAAAGAGAAGTAATTAACTGGAGCCAGCATGGGTTTGTAACAAACAAGTCATGCCAGACTAATCTAATTTCCTTCTATGACAGAATCACTGACTGGGTTGATCAGGGAAATGCGGTGGATATAGTATATCTTGATTTTAGTAAAGCATTTAACAAAGTATCTTATACAATCCTTATTGAAAAAATGACCAAATATGGGATTGACAAGGCAACTGTTAGGTGGATTCACAACTGTCTTAGTGATCATACTCAAAGAGTGGTCATAAATGTCTGCAATCCAATTGAAAGAATGTATCAAGTGAGGTAGCACAAGGCTCTATCCTGGGTTCAGTGTTCAATAGTGTTATAAATGATCCATAGGAGGGAATTGAGGCTAAACTGATCAAATTTGCCAACAACACAAAACTAGAAGGGATAGCTAACACTAGAAAAGAGAGAGATAGGATTCAAAAATATCTAAACAGTGGGTGGTGACTAATTGAATGGTACTTAACAGGGAGAAATAGAAAGTCCTACATCTGGGCAAGAAAAATGAAAAAAGCACATACAGAATGGGGGGATGGGTCTAAGCAGCAGCATATGTGAAAAAGACTTGGGTATACTAGTAGAACACAGACTGAACATGAGTCAACAGTGTGATGCAGCAGCAAAAAAGGCAAACACAATTCTGGGATGTATTAGGAAAAACATAGAGTCTAGATCACATGAGGTAACTATCCCCCTTTATCCCTCCTTGAATGGACCTCATCTGGAATACTGTGTCCAGTTTAAAAAAGACATCAACAAACTAGCGCAAGTGCAGAGAAGAGTTACCAAGATGATGAGTGGTTTGCAAATCATGTCCCATAAGGAACGATTAAAGGATTTGGGAATGTCTAGCTTGAAAAAATGAAGGCTGAGTGGAGACTTAATAGATATCTACAAATATCTGAAGGGCTGTTACACTGCAGAGGGATCAGCCCTATTTTCATTTGCACAGGGAAAGACTATAAGCAATAGAATGAACCTGAAAAGGAGGAGACACGAATTAGATATTAGAAAAAAACTTTCTGAGAGTAAGTGTGATCAATGAGTGGAATAGGTTGCCATGGGAGGTTTTGAGTTCTCTTTTAATGGATGTCTTCAAACAGAGGCTGGACAGACATCTGTCTGGGATTATTTAGTGAATCCTGCATTGAGCAGGAGGTTTGGACCCTAGAGGCCCCTTCTATTTCTCGATTCTATATATTAATAAAGATATCTAATTAATGTCTATATTCTATTATATTTTGAGTGTGCAGCACTATGGGTTTGGAATAGGTGTTCCATTATATAGGCAGTACAATCTATCTTCACAGGTTAGTATAATATATCTTGATAAGGTAGAAGCAGACATGTCAGTCTTGCCTAACATTTCATAACAGTAATTGTGGTAAGTGAACTCCGGAAATGACAGGATCACAGAGAGTTAAAAACATTCTCATGCAAGATCTGGGTATACTCTGTAGAGTTACTAATGGCCTGTTATATTGTTCTACCCAGTGCCAGAATAATGAGTAATTATCCTAACTATTGTAACCAAAATCTCTCTGCTGACATCTCACAGGAGAAGAACATTATGATCCTGCTTGTTGGCATATAAATAACACCCTGGCTTTCTTATTTCTCCAAGATGTTTTAATTAAAGATAATTACAATTGAATTTTGTGCCTTTCACAAGTTTATCTATAACATAAAGATAAGCGTGACTGTTAATAACTCCAGTAATAGCATGCAGTCTTGTTTTCCATTTAAATGCAAAGGGAGGAATGGATATCAATATGTTCAAAGGCAATAATGGATCCTGCAGTTTATAACAGCGATCCTTGTAGAGTTTCTCCCATTCTATTTTCTATTGTACGTGTTCCGCTCAAACATGTCCAAAACAGTGACTTTCAGTGAGGACATAAACATTGCAAACTGTGTGATCATAATGTACAGTAGTCTATAACAGCAAAGTGCAGTGCAGATGCAGCAGAGTCAGATTTGTCATTGACAGCACCCATTAAAATTGGTATCATACAGGTTAATACAGCTTAAAGAGGTTGTCCCGCCGCCCAAAGTGATTTTTTTTTCCATTAATGCCCTGTAGAGTAAAAGCATCATACAATACAGCATTACACATAAAAATGGATATTCTGCTAACCTTTTTATTCCTTATCTTTTCCTTGTAAAGCTGACCTGAAGAATATTTCAAAGATGGCCCCCACCCCTTCCACCCAAGTACACTGACAGCCCCCCTGCCCCTCCCCAAAATGAGTACACTGACAGCACCCCCTGCCGCCCCCCCAAGTAAACTGACAGCACTTCCGCCCGTCTCCCCCACACAAGTACACTGACAGCACCACCCATCCCTCCCCCTAAGTAAATTGACAGCACCACCACCCTTCCCCCCCAAGTACACTGACAGCACCCTCGCCCCTCCCCACACAAGTACACTGACAGCACCCCCCATCCCTCCCCCACACAAGTACACTGACTGCACCCCCCAGAAGTAAACTGACAGCACCCCCCACAAGTAGACTGACAGCACCCCCGGCACCCTCCATGACGCTGTGGCAAGTACAGCAACAGGTACACTGACAGCACACAACCCCCCCTTCCCCCATAATAGTTACCCTCCACTGCTTTACAGTCACCACTGGATGCTTCTGATCCTCGCCGCTGCTGTCCAAGGATGAAGCACGATACTGCGCATGCGCAAACTATACCAGGCTCGTCCACGGGACGAGAAGCTCTACTGCGCATGCCCGATGAGTGGAGAAGCCGGCTGGAGGAATTTGTTGGATCAAGGGACAACATGATTGTCATCGCAGGGGGTGCACCCCTGTAGGTAAGTATATAACTTTTCTATGGCTCATACACAATGCACAAAGTATATTACAACGTGCATTGTAAGGGCCATACAGAAGTGAAAAGAACACATCTGGAACTCATTAGACTAATTAGCCAAATGAGCGTGCCTTGTGGGCGCTCAGTGTACAGTAAAATATACCTTATTCACCCATCGTTCAGTGCGCAAAAAGTTCCACTGAGGCGCGCACAAATGTGCACACGCCCAAGTGAAGGTGTCCTTAGTGTTCTGGTAAGGGTGACCATTTTTACGACTTGGATAATATTTTTAGTAGGTTTAGACACAAACTACATCAAAGTACATTTCACTTTTATCCAAGAGTGGTAACTTGTGATAGAGAATTGCTTAAAATATGAATCCTGTGATTTTAGATGTTGTATTTTTTTTCTCTTATGTAACTGACAAATATGACATCCTTTGACAAAAAATAGAGATCTGCAGCTCTACGGGAGAAATGCTAGAAGATGTATATTCCCGTTACGTTATGGCAAGGCTTTTAAAATGTATACATTGCCCCAATTATCTGCTGTCAAGGATCATTCATCTAAGCCTATATAGACATAGCAGTTTGGGTACAGTACAAATAATTACATTAAAGATCCTTCTTTCTAAAGCAAATCCTAGGAATATATGTCCTTGACCTTCTGATGGAATGTTCTATATGTTCTATCTGCTATTTACTACAATATAAAAACAACAATAATATGTTATAGTTAGAGATGAGCGAGCGTACTCGGAAAAGCACTACTCGCTCGAGTAATGTGCTTTATCCGAGTATCGCTGTGCTCGTCCCTGAAGATTCGGGTGCCGCTGCGGCTGACAGGTGAGTCACAGCGGGGAGCAGGGGAGAGCGGGCGGGAGAGAGGGAGAGAAAGATCTCCCCTCCGTTCCTCCCCGCTCTCCCCTGCAGCTCCCCGCCCCGCGGCGGCACCCGAATCTTCAGGGACGAGCACAGCGATACTCGGATAAAGCAAATTACTCGAGCGAGTAGTGCTTTTCCGTGTACGCTCGCTCATCTCTAGTTATAGTACTTTTGTTCAAATGTTGAAAAATAACATGCAAGAAAACATCTAACAGCTGCAGGTGAAAGAATTATTCAGTAAATAGAAATCTAAAAAAGTTATGATATTTTATGAAAGTATTGAGAAAGTCTAAGGCCTCATGTCCACAGGCGAGTCGGATTCCGCATGTCCGTGTCTTGAAGTTCTGTACTATGGATGTGTGCGGAAGTGCCAGCCGGCGCACATGCTCAGTACAAAATTTTTTTCAAACATCTGTTTTTCTCACGGAATCCGCGGCCCATCTGCAATGTGAATTGCGGATGGGCCGCGGATCAGACAGCTTCCATTGAACTCAATGGATGCCGTTCATGTGGGAACCGCCGTAAAATGGAGCATGCTGCGATTTTTCATCTGCAACCGAAACCATAATTGGTTTCCGCTCATGTGCATGAAAAATAACTTTTCCATTGCATGCTATGGAGGGTTATTGCTGCAGAATCTGGAGCAGAATGCCCACTCCGGATTCCGAAGTAGAAATCCGCTCATGGACATAAGGCTCACACGAGCTTGTCGGTACAGCATAATCCATGCAAGGGTCTTGCGTGCATAATACACTGTACCAATCTGTCATAGGTAGCTATGTTACCACTCATGCGACTTGCACAAGTTATGAGCGCAAGTAAAATCACAGCTTGCTCTATCTTGGAGCGTATTATGCATGCATTAGTACATGACTATAGGCAGCACACAGTCAGTATGCAATTTCTTTGCGCACTGGCCGTGTGACACGCGCAAATATCTTGCAGCCTGCACACTTCCTAATATGTTCAAGTGAGCCTGGCCTAAGGCCATATTCCCCAGCTTGTATTTGTACACCTTTATACAAAATTTGCACACGCAATGCGCAGTGAAAAGAACCCATTTATTAAGAACTCAAAAACACAGCGCAAATGCACATGTTAATATGCATACGCTCATGTGAATCCAGTCTACAGAGGATAATACAGCATACGGATGACAAAATAGAATGGTTTGACCAGGTTTGCAAAAAAGTTGCAAAAAATCCTCAACAATAAATGGTACAAATAATAAATGGACGGTACATAAATATAAAAGAATCTCCATAAGTATTGTAGTATATAGGGGGTCCTCATAATACATGTAATTAAAGTGATCCTCTGGTTTCAGGACAAAATAATGCTAGTTTTATAATCCCAATATTATACAGGATGGTTTAAAGTGTACCTTACTATTCAGCTGACATTACAGAATAAGATGCCGGGTGCATGAGGACTATGTTGTCTACCTATGCGCCATTTGTGTCAGGCACTGTGCCTTTGACTCCAGCAATATTGCTAGGGGGCCTATGTTTTCTGTATATTATCTCTATGTGTATCTCTTTAATTCTGAGCTGTGTGCTTAGTGGTTCTTCTTACCTGTCAATCAGGTTCTGCCAGCACACCTATCAGTGTAGGTCTCCAGCAGCCGATGAGTGTGCTCAGCGCCCCATCTGAACTTGCTCAGCTCTTCATGGACAGTTGCTGCAAGTATTCTTTCTTTTCCTGTGCACCTTTATACTTGTCTTTTGGCAAATCAATATTCCTCACTTCAGCATTTGATAGAATAAATGTACTGCTCATAAACCAGCAAGAATAGACTGCAGAATCATTGTAATTTGGACAAACACATGAACAAGCTCACATGCCCATCTTCAATCCATACTAACATATTGCCAATTGCAGTTACTGGATGAAATGAAGCAATTTCAAAATACAAATCTTCTTATCCAGATTTCCTCCGAAATAAACAGATGCGTAACCTTTTATAAGATGCATATAAAGTGCAATGCAAGAGCTAAAATACACCAGTTTACATTGATTAGATAAATGAACACATTTATGCAACTATCATTGATGACGTTGTTTGTAGTTTTATGTGTTCTCTGCCAAAAATCCCCAGAAATCTCAGTAAGAGAAAACATGTGAAACTGCAGAATAAAAAAAATTCGATACAGAAATTAATACGGACGTCAATACTATTGGTGGACCCAATGGAAATGAAAAAGAGGTAATTTCTCTCTCTGAAATTGCACTAGAGAGACAATAACAACGCAGGACACTGCAAAGTTTGAAGTCGTCTATTTTGTGGTTTCACAACATCACCCAAGACATGACAGACCTCCTTATTGGCTTTTTTTGGCAAGTAAATAGTCCATGGTGTTCACTTAAATAGCAGATATATCATTCAGGAAAAAGGTTGCATACATCACCCAGTTAAATAACGCATATATCATTAAGATAAATAGCGGATGCAGAGGTAAGGTAAGATAAATAGCGGACATGCCAATCAGATACGGTAAACACTGGTCAGAGAAGTAGCAAACGCATTGCCCAGATAAATAGTGCATACAGAAGTTAGATAAATAGCGGATACATCATTCAAAGCAATAGCAGATCCATCACCAAGGTAAACAGTGAATACATCACCCAAATAAATGGCAGGCAGGTTAGATAAATAGCAGATACACCACTTAGATAAGTAGCAGTTACAGTGTTCAGATAAATAGTAGATGCAGAAGTTAGATAAACAGAAGTTGGGATTCCTACACACGGACGAGAGCAATATTGAGTCGTGGAACTTGGCCCGATATAGCGCTCATGAACATGCCAGGTAACCGTGGATGCGAGGTGTTTTTCTGGCAAAAATTCCTCGCATCAGTGAATTTCTGATCCTTACACACAATATAGGAACGGAAGTGTTTCCCATTGATTTCAATAGGAAACCTCTCATTCACATTGCACGCTTTGCGAGACCCATGAGTGGCATGAAAGTTCCCACTGAAAGCAATGGACGATGTGTTCTGAGGAACATGAAAAGTTAGTACATGCCATGATTTTTTCAAGCCACCAGGATGCGGTGCAGGAAAAAAAATTGCTCATGTATGTGACTCAATTCAAAAGAATGGGGTTCATATTCATGTGAGATTTGTGTGTCTCGCACTGTACAAGTCTCATGTGATTTTCTAGTCCATGTAAAAGTGGTCTTACAAAGTAAAACAGTCAGGTAAGTAGTGGACAGAGTCAGGGCAGTATTTAGAGGTTATGCTGTCCTAGGCCCTTTTATTGCTCACACCAATATTTGTTAGTCAGGTTAAAGCTGCTTACAAACAATTCACTAAAAGAGATAAAATCCACGGAAAAATCATTGAATAAATTGACATACTTAGATTGATTTCACATCTGCATTGGAACCTACGTTTGGCGGTTATGCCACAGATCCGGCTCAAAATACCAGAATAAAAAGTGTTTTATGAAGCACTTTTTGTTCTTTCTAAAACCCGGGCAGCTGAGCAGAAACGGAACGGACCCCGTTATAGTCATAAGGATCCATTCGGTGCTGTTTGGTTCCATCCTGAGACAAAGTCGTTCAGCCATGGGGATTCCCATTTTCCGCTTCCTGAATAGAGCAGGGAGGTGGAACTATGAGCGCATTTGTGAAACCACCTTTACTGATACAAGGGCACAAGAGTAAGTACAAAGAAAAATTCACAGCAGCCTGCAGAAAGAAAATTCCATATGAGGGAGGTAACAAGTGCAAAATACTGATGAACAACCACTCACACACCTATGACACATTGGAAGGATGGCTGCGTAGTATTATACTTGCACACAGATAAAGCTTGTAAAGTGTACCATTGCTACAAGTACATGTGGTGCACCTTGCAGGCTTACAACATCATTAGTTTCATCCATACTATTAGATAAACGGGTTACCACACACATCAAAGTATACCACACATAGTGCTGACACCCTAAGCGTTATCTGCATGCAAGTATAATCCTAAGCAACCTCCTTCCAATATGTCATGAGTGTGTGAGTAGTTGTTCATCAGTATTTTGAACCTGTTACCTCCCTCATATGATAGTATTTTTCCTTCTACTGGGAACTGGATTTGAACCTGCCCTTGTATCACTAAGTACGGCCATGATTTAGTGATTTTTGTGTGGATTTAATCCCATTCAGTGAATTGTTTGTAATGTTAGTGTAGGGTCTCACGAGAGATAAGAACCTTTGATGCGGGTTGCGAGCCCTGCTTATTTTTGCCAAATACAAACTAATACCTCATAACAGTACTAAGCTTATTATATAGTTACAGAAAAGGGAGTTTTCTATTAGCTTTTCATCTCTTAAGCTTTCAAAAAACAGGACACAAATGGACATGAGAGAATTGTTATTATTACTTGACCTGTATGTCAAGGTTTGCTCCCAATACACATTTGCCAAAGGTCATACTCCCACAACATGTGTGCCTGAATATTGTCTTATTGTTTATCTGATGATTGATGGATTTGTTTATTCATACTCTAATATGTTACATAAAAACACAATATAAAAACCACTATGAGAGCTGGATCCATTTAGACTTTTATAGGAAACAGCAAGCCTTGTCTATATCTTTGAGTCACTAGGCTGATTATCCATCTGTATAAGTGCTTCCCTAACAACTTTGAGGCCCTAGTGAGATGTCATGTTTGTCTCCTCCATCCTGACTGAACACAAAGAATGTCCTTTGCTTAGGGAAACATGCTAATCCTGGGTAAGTGAGCACATCTGACTCTGCTTTGCCATCTGTTAGGGGAGACAACTGGGGTCATTCCAGGTGAGCCAACAAATTTTGAAGTAATTATTTTATTATTATTTTATTAATTAAAGTTAAATTGAGGTTTTCATTTTCTTGCTAATATTTGCTCTTTATATTAACCCTGCTTTAAATTAGAAAGGTGTGTGAATGTGAACTATGTGTGTGGTTTGTTAGGTTCAACCTTTTAACTTCTAAACTTTCCAACCCAGAATCTCCCACCTGAGTGAGTAAAAACCATTGCTCATACTGTTATTTGTAAAGCCCAGGATTTACAAGAAGGTCTCAGAGGGAATTTACAGCGGCTCACATCTGATATCTATCCAGAAAGTGACTCTGGACAGGATTAGGTCATTCTTCGTCCTGTAATTCACTAATAAATCTTACCAATTTCTCCAATCCCTATTAATAACTGGTTGCAAAGCGTAGAATTTGGACAATCTCTGCAAACCTTGGCTGTCTAGGATAGGCAGTATACATGTCTCTAGGGTGTGTTAAGCAAGGGATTTCAGGTGTTCCTTAGATGAGCACTATAGCCCTATAGTGTACAAATAACTATATTGTGGTATATGTAATTAACCATTAGCTATTTAACTATTAAATGTGAAGTAGTATCCAAATATTTTGGGACATACATACTAAAACTTTGAGATATCCAAGAACACTACACGTTGCAAATGCTTTAAAGGTAAAGACAGAAATTGCACAGGGTATTGTGTATGTAATTAAGCTGAATTGTCATTTTAGAGCAACTCACTATACGCCAGGAAGTTCTTTGATTCAAAATTTGCAGCACATAGGCATTCCTGGGGTAACACTTAAATTTTTGTTGTGCTAAGGATTGGTTGATCTGCTGTTATTGCACAGTGTAAAGTCCACCTTCTTGGACCCAGGGTTCAGAAGATAATTACATTTCACTGGTGCTTTCAGTGAATAAGAAGCAACAGTTGAGTAATTGATATATCACACATGGTTTGTGCTGATTGTATATGCTCTGTAACTTTGATAAGAGAGAGAGGAAATCTTAGCTGGAATTTGATGCAAGGGCAGGTACATCCCAAGCCCCCAATTTATTCTCAGAGGGGAAATCAGTTGTATGCTGTCATGCAGTCTCTGACCCAAGTAGATGCTTAAAAAGAGCACCTGTACTTCCACCTTTGGAGAGCTTCTGCTCCATTGGCCATTTTAGGCTTCTTCCAGTAGCCAAAAATGGCTCTATATAACGCTGTAGAAGTGCTATATGAGGCAATCTTCAGCTGCCAGAAGGAGCCAAAAATGGCTGACAAAGCAGAAGTGCTCCGAGGGTGAAAGATCAGGTACTCTTTAAATGTATGAAGAATATATAATTTTTGCTTTTGCGGTACTTTCATGTCCATTCCTCTATCTCTATCTTTGTTACCAAGAATATCATAGATTAGTAGTAGCAGCAGCACAAATAGTAAATCTGCAGCTTATTGCCCAAGAATTTACATCTACTGAAGTATAGTCAGTAGACGGAAATTAGAATTTACATAGCAAGTAACTGAATATAAAAATTACTACCCTTGACAGTTGCTACGGGAAATACTTTCACTAGATCAAGACAAAAAATGCATCCAAGATTAGCCATGTGAGATCTAGTGAAAGCTGAACATAGAAAATGGGCAATTAAGAATGCAGATACTATCTTAAGTAGGAAAGAAATGCCCAGAACTGGCTGCTTGGCGTCAGAGACCAAGTGGTGACATGGATTAAAACTTCAGAAAGACATGATCCTCTTAATAATCAGATGATCAGAAGGATGAATTTCGGGTGTGAAAAAGAAGAGAGGAAAGGTCAGAGCAACTGGGACAAGAGTTCTTATCATCCTATGATCAGTTCTCACTCAAGTGTCCCAATATCATCATCAACTCCTTTATTAACCCCTTGTTGATGAGGCATCACCAAGTAGCTTTACAAGCCCAATACAGTCAGTAACACAAGTACCACCGTTTTGTCTCTCTCCTCCAGTTTATGACAGTTTTACCTATGTACCCTAGACTAGTTTTAAATAGCTCAGATAGCTTTGTTTCACCAAAGAAATATTAAAAAAACAGGACTTGAATCATAAAAGAGCCATCTCAGATTAGACATAACCTGAAAGAAAATGTAATAACAACACTTGAAAGATAATTTGAAAAGGTTAGGCTTGCAAAAGTCCAGGGTGTATGGCATGTAGTGGAGACATGTGTACCAGAATTAGAAATAAATGAGGAATGGGCACAGAGATCAAACACAATTGTGAGTATGCTACCAGAATTAATGAAAATGCTGATTATTGTTCAAAGTGTGGTAAAGGCAAAAAAACAGTTCCTACTGTTCCCAATGCTACAACATATCCACTTGTAATACAAGAGCCTAGGTAATACAAACTGGAGCTCAATTTTGAACTCTACCTGGAGATCAATCTGGAGCAGAATGCGTGAAGGTAGAAACCACAAAGTGGTATAAACCATAGAGCCAAAGGGAGCAGTCGGCTATGGCAATCAAGTTGCCAGACCCATATAAGAATCCAACAGGATTCTATAAGGGGGTAGAAAGAATATTTCAAAATTATGATGCTACTTAGTGACTGTCTGCACTATAGCTGCAGATCCACCATTTATTTCCAAGTTCCAGAATTTACAAAGTGACATCAGACTCTGGCAAGTTGTACAACGCCCTCAGGGGTTGACAAGGAAACTTGCAAGTGAGCTTACTACAGGATTGCCTGTGGTCTTTCGGGGAACTGATGAGTTAGTAGACAAGTATCATGCTAAACGTGCCAGTATATTTTGTAGAGGTGCACTACAGAGAATGGCCTGTAGGGGGCAACAGACAGGCCTTCTGGTGCCTGAGAAAAGGGAAAACGCCCATAGGTGTGGTCAGGAAGTTGTATATAAGGGTACATTCCTGCTACACCCAGGGAGATGTTGGCTGAGAGAGCCAGAGAGACAGCTTAGTGGAGCTGGGAGGGCTGCTAGCCCCAGGGTCTAGTGAAGACCAGGAAGGCAGGAGGTTGACAGGGTTGACCACCCTAACCTCAAACACCCAGGTGGGGTGTGTATATGGACTTTATGTTTTACTGAAGTACGTTATATGGACTCTGTTTATGTTGTTTGTGCTGTGAATAAAGACTGGCAGGAGCCAGGTTTAAAGAAAATCCATGTCTCCAGAGAGTGTTTCTACACAGCTGGTGCCCATTCCGGTCTGGAAGTTGGCGGGCCGCAGGCAAGTAGACACCAGATTGCCACAATTTGCAGATTAGGACTATTATGTGAGTACAGCTACAAGCAAGGATGCATGCCTGTTTAGAACCTGTTTTATTAATATATTGTGAGAGGAGCTGAGGACAGAATTCACACATATCCACCCAAATTGCATGTATACTCCATTAGAGCAATCACTTGCGGCTAGGAGTGTAAAAGAGCAGTTTATTAAAAAGAAACAAGAGAAAGTTAGGAAAAAGCCTTCTGTACCTGCTATGATATCCTTAACAGCCTCCCCAGGTGTGTATATAAAGGGAAGACAGGAGGCAAACAAATGTCTGAGAGAATTAATAGCATGTTGCTTGAGAAAGTCACCTTAGGGTGCGCCCAAACGCGTTGCATATTGTGCATTATTGCATATTTATATTTTTACTTTTTTCACAATAAATTTAGCAGGCTAATACCTGCATTCTTTACCATGGCTTCCACGGTTCCTTAGAAGGTGATATTTTTATTTCTTCGCCATTTTTTGCCTCATTCCTTTGGGGATACAACCAGCCTGGGCTAGCTCCTTCCTGTCTACCTGGGAAGTTTAGGAAACCATTTGTTTTCATTTCCTCCATCCTTTGGATTCTAATTTGAGCGATTCTACGTGCAGACTGGGACTTGGAGGTGTTGGGTGGAGAGATTCCCTACGGACTGGGGGGACTTTTCCACCTGCACCGGGTAAGTCTTTTTCTATACTATTGTATTTTACACCTATATTGGCATCAGAGGGAGCAGCGCTGTCCTTACTGTTCTTTTTCTGTATCATGATAGGGATGATTCAGCCAAATGAATCATACAATTATCATAATAGTAATATTGTACAAATGTTGCAAGACATGTCCACCTCATTGGGGGTTAAGAACAAAGCAGATGTGAGACTTTTGATGGTGACTCCAGGGAAAATAAAGTTAAAACAGGAGTGACACAAGAGTGTATTAAACAATATCACTTGAATAAGGAACAAAAATCTACTATTTCAATTGGACTCGAAGATTATCTAAAAATGGATGTGATAACGGAAAGCTCATGAAAGTACTAATGATCACTTGTATGTGAGTGATTTACATGCTCCGCCCCTGATCACATGATGGTGACATCATCAAAGGTCCTAAAACATGCAGAGCCTGACAGCAGCCATGTGATTACAGCACCTGTGATGATGTCACCATCATGTGATCAGTCACCTTTGTGAGAGGAGTCTGGGGTCACATGATCAGGGGATGATTAGTGTGTGCAGGGCTCTGCAGTGCTGCTTTTGATCCCTGTTGTATGAAGAATGTATGTAGCAGAGCTGTATGTGTTATACATGTAGCAGATCTGTGTGGCGCCACAAGAAACACTGGTACTATATAATTTCCTAACAACTACTAGTCCTCTTATAATGAACAACTTTTTTTGTGTGAAGAAAAAACAAGTATCGGGACAAATGCAGATGTACCATATGGTACATGATCTGTAAGAGGTAATAATTAGAGATGAGCGAGCACCAAAATGCTCGGGTGCTCGTTACTCGAGACGAAATTTTCGCGATGCTCGAGGGTTCGTTTCGAGTAACAAAAGCCATTGAGGTCAATGGGCGACTCGAGCATTTTTGTATTTCGCCGATGCTCGCTAAGGTTTCCATTTGTGAAAATCGGGGCAATTCAAGAAAGTGATGGGAACGACACAGCAACGGATAGGGCAGGCGAGGGGCTACATGTTGGGCTGCATCTCAAGTTCCCAGGTCCCACTATTAAGCCACAATAGCGGCAAGAGTGCCCCCCCCTCCCAACAATTTTTACTTCTGAAAAACCCTCATTAGCAATGCATACCTTAGCTAAGCACCACACTACCTCCAACAAAGCACAATCACTGCCTGCATGACACTCCGCTGCCACTTCTCCTGGGTTACATGCTGCCCAACCCCCCCCCCCCCCCGTACGACCCAGTGTCCACAGCGCACACCAAAGTGTCCCTGCGCAGCCTTCAGCTGCCCTCATGCCACACGACCCTCATGTCTACTTATAAGTGCGTCTGCCATGAGGAGGAACCGCAGGCACACACTGCAGAGAGTTGGCACGGCTAGGCAGCGACCCTCTTTAAAAGGGGCTGGGCGATAGCCCACAATGCTGTACAGAAGCAATGAGAAATCCAATCCTGTGCCACCTCCATCAGGAGCTGCACACGTGTGCATAGCAATGGGGAACCTATGTGCCACACACTGTTCATTCTGTCAAGGTGTCTGCATGCCCCAGTCAGACCGGGGTTTTTTATAAATAGTCACAGCCAGGTACAACTCCGCAATGGGAATTCCGTGTGCACCCACAGCATGGGTGGCTCCCTGGAACCCACCGGCTGTACATAAATGTATCGCATTGCAGTGCCCTGGACAGCAGAGCTAACGTCAGATTAAATGCAGGTGGGCTTCGGCCCACACTGCATGCCCCAGTCAGACTGGGGTTTTTTATAAGTAGACACAGGCAGGTACAACTCCCTATTGTGAAGTCTGTGTGGACCGACAGCATGGGTGGCTCCCTGGAACCCACCGGCGGTACATAAATATATCCCATTGCAGTGCCCTGGACAGCTAAGCTAATGTCAGGTTTAATGCAGGTGGGCTTCGGCCCACACTGCATGCCCCAGTCAGACTGGGGTTCTTTAGAAGTGGACACATGCAGTTACAACTCCGTGTGAACCGACAGCATGGGTGGGTCCCAGGAAGCCACCGGCGGTACATAAATATATCCCATTGCAGTGCCCAGCACAGCTGAGGTAATGTCAGGTTTAATGCAGGTGGGCTTCGGCCCACACTGCATGCCCTAGTCAGACTGGGGTTCTTTAGAAGTGGACACATGCAGTTACAACTCCGTGTGGACCGACAGCATGGGTGGCTCCCTGGAACCCGCTGGCGGTACAAAAATATATCACATTGCAGTGCCCTGGACAGCAAAGCTAACGTCAGGTTTAATGCAGGTGGGCTTCGGCCCACACTGCATGGCCCAGTCAGACTGGGGTTCTTTAGAAGTGGACACATGCAGTTACAACTCTGTGTGGACCGACAGCATGGGTGGCTACCTGGAACCCACCGGCGGTACATAAATATATCCCATTGCAGTGCGCTGGACAGCAAAGCTAACGTCAGGTTTAATGCAGGTGGGCTTCGGCCCACACTGCATGCCCCAGTCAGACTGGGGTTCTTTAGAAGTGGACACATGCAGTTACAACTCCGTGTGGACCGACAGCATGGGTGGGTCCCAGGAAGCCACCGGCGGTACATAAATATATCCCATTGCAGTGCCCAGCACAGCTGAGGTAATGTCAGGTTTAATGCAGGTGTGCTTCGGCCCACACTGCATGCCCTAGTCAGACTGGGGTTCTTTAGAAGTGGACACATGCAGTTACAACTCCGTGTGGACCAACAGCATGGGTGGCTCCCTGGAACCCACTGGCGGTACAAAAATATATCCCATTGCAGTGCCCTGGACAGCAAAGCTAACGTCAGGTTTAATGCAGGTGGGCTTCGGCCCACACTGCATGGCCCAGTCAGACTGGGGTTCTTTAGAAGTGGACACATGCAGTTACAACTCTGTGTGGACCGACAGCATGGGTGGCTACCTGGAACCCACCGGCGGTACATAAATATATCCCATTGCAGTGCGCTGGACAGCAAAGCTAACGTCAGGTTTAATGCAGGTGGGCTTCGGCCCACACTGCATGCCCCAGTCAGACTGGGGTTCTTTAGAAGTGGACACATGCAGTTACAACTCCGTGTGGACCGACAGCATGGGTGGGTCCCAGGAAGCCACCGGCGGTACATAAATATATCCCATTGCAGTGCCCAGCACAGCTGAGGTAATGTCAGGTTTAATGCAGGTGGGCTTCGGCCCACACTGCATGCCCTAGTCAGACTGGGGTTCTTTAGAAGTGGACACATGCAGTTACAACTCCGTGTGGACCGACAGCATGGGTGGCTCCCTGGAACCCACTGGCGGTACAAAAATATATCCCATTGCAGTGCCCTGGACAGCAAAGCTAACGTCAGGTTTAATGCAGGTGGGCTTCGGCCCACACTGCATGGCCCAGTCAGACTGGGGTTCTTTAGAAGTGGACACATGCAGTTACAACTCTGTGTGGACCGACAGCATGGGTGGCTACCTGGAACCCACCGGCGGTACATAAATATATCCCATTGCAGTGCGCTGGACAGCAAAGCTAACGTCAGGTTTAATGCAGGTGGGCTTCGGCCCACACTGCATGCCCCAGTCAGACTGGGGTTCTTTAGAAGTGGACACATGCAGTTACAACTCCGTGTGGACCGACAGCATGGGTGGGTCCCAGGAAGCCACCGGCGGTACATAAATATATCCCATTGCAGTGCCCAGCACAGCTGAGGTAATGTCAGGTTTAATGCAGGTGGGCTTCGGCCCACACTGCTTGCCCCAGTCAGACTGGGGTTCTTTAGAAGTGGACACATGCAGTTACAACTCCGTGTGGACCGACAGCATGGGTGGCTCCCTGGAACCCACCGGCGGTACATAAATATATCCCATTGCAGTGCCCTGGACAGCAAAGCTAACGTCAGGTTTAATGCAGGTGGGCTTCGGCCCACACTGCATGCCCCAGTCAGACTGGGGTTCTTCAGAAGTGGACACATGCAGTTACAACTCCGTGTGGACCGACATCATGGGTGGGTCCCAGGAAGCCACAGGCGGTACATAAATATATCCCATTGCAGTGCCCAGCACAGCTGAGGTAATGTCAGGTTTGATGCAGGTGGGCTAAAAATTACAAGGATTACACTGTAGGCGAGGGCCCAAAAAATTGGTGTACCAACAGTACTAATGTACCTCAGAAAAATTCCCCATGCCCAACCAAGAGGGCAGGTGAAACCCATTAATCGCTTTGGTTAATGTGGCTTAATTTGTAACTAGGCCTGTAGGCAGCCCAGTTAAAATAAAAATTGGTTCAGGTGCAAGCTTCAACGCTTTAATGAGCATTGAAACATATAAACATTGTTTACAAGAGTTATATGACTGAGCCTTGTGGGCCTAAGAAAAATTGCCCGTTCGGCGTGATTACGTGAGGTTTCAGGAGGAGGAGCAGGAGGAGGAGGATGAATATAATACACAGATTGATGAAGCTAAAAGGCCCCCGTTTTTGATGGTGATAGAGAACGTAGCTTCCATCCGCGGGTGCAGCCTACGTATTGTTTAGGTATCGCTGCTGTCCGCTGGTGGAGAAGAGAAGTCTGGGGAAATCCAGGCTTTGTTCATCTTTATGAGTGTAAGCCTGTTGGCACAGTCGGTTGACAGGCGGGTACGCTTATCTGTGATGATTCCCCCAGCCGCACTAAACACCCTCTCTGACAAGACGCTAGCCGCAGGACAAGCAAGCACCTCCAGGGTATACAGCGCGAGTTCAGGCCACGTGTCCAGCTTCGACACCCAGTAGTTGTAGGGGGCAGAGGCGTCACGGAGGACGGTCGTGCGATCGGCTACGTACTCCCTCACCATCCTTTTACAGTGCTCCCGCCGACTCAGCCTTGACTGGGGAGCGGTGACACAGTCTTGCTGGGGAGCCATAAAGCTGGCAAAGGCCTTGGAGAGTGTTCCCCTGGCTGCGCTGTACATGCTGCCTGATATCCGCGCCTCCCCTGCTACCTGGCCCTCAGAACTGCGCTTTCTGCGACTAGCGCTGTCGGATGGGAATTTTACCATCAGTTTGTCCGCCAGGGTCCTGTGGTATAGCATCACTCTTGAACCCCTTTCCTCATCGGGTGTGAGAGTGGAAAGGTTCTCCTTATACCGTGGGTCGAGCAGTGTGTACACCCAGTAATCCGTAGTGGCCAGAATACGTGTAACGCGAGGGTCACGAGAAAGGCATCCTAACATGAAGTCTGCCTTGTGTGCCAGGGTACCTGTACGCAACACATGGCTGTCCTTACTAGGAAGATCACTTTCAGGATCCTCCTCCTCCTCCGGCCATACACGCTGAAAGGATGACAGGCAAGCAGCATGGGTACCCTCAGCAGTGGGCCAAGCTGTCTCTTCCCCCTCCTCCTCATGCTCCTCCCCCTCCTCCTACTCAACGCGCTGAGATATAGACATGAGGGTGCTCTGACTATCCAGCGACATACTATCTTCCCCCGCCTCCGTTTCCGAGCGCAAAGCGTCTGCCTTTATGCTTTGCAGGGAACTTCTCAAGAGGCATAGCAGAGGAATGGTGACGCTAATGATTGCAGCATCGCCGCTCACCATCTGGGTAGACTCCTCAAAGTTTCCAAGGATCTGGCAGATGTCTGCCAACCAGGCCTACTCTTCTGTAAAGAATTGAGGAGGCTGACTTCCACTATGCCGCCCATGTTGTATTCCACTACAGCTCTACGCTGCTCATAGAGTCTGGCCAACATGTGGAGCGTAGAGTTCCACCGTGTGGCACGTCTCACAGCAGTCGGTGCACTGGCAGATTAAACCGATGTTGCAGGGTCCGCAGGGTGGCACCGTCCGTCTTGGACTTGCGGAAATGTGTGCTGACCCGGCGCACCTTTCCGAGCAGGTCTGACAAGCGTGGGTAGCTTTTCAGAAAGCGCTGAACCACCAAATTAAAGACATGGGCCAGGCATGGCACGTGCGTGAGGCTGCCGAGCTGCAGACCCGCCACCAGGTTACAGCCGTTGTCACACACAACCATGCCCAGTTGGAGGCTCAGCGGTGAAAGCCAGCGGTCGGTCTGCTCTGTCAGACCCTGCAGCAGTTCTTGGGCCGTATGCCTCTTCTCTCCTAAGCTGAGTAGTTTCAGCACGGCCTGCTGACGCTTGGCCACCGCTGTGCTGCCACGCCGCGCGACACCGACTGCTGGCGACGTGCTGCTGCTGACACATCTTGATTGCGAGACAGAGGTTGTGTAGGAGGAGGAGGATGGTGGTTTAGTGGAGGAAGCACACACCGCCGCAGATGCCAGCACCGAGCTGGGGCACGCAATTCTGGGGGTGGGTAGGACGTGAGCGGTCCCAGGTTCTGACTCGGTCCCAGCCTCCACTAAATTCACCCAATGTGCCGTCAGGGAGATATAGTGGCCCTGCCCGCCTGTGCTTGTCCACGTGTCCGTTGTTAAGTGGACCTTGGCAGTAACCGCGTTGGTGAGGGCGCGTACAATGTTGCGGGAGACGTGGTCGTGCCGGGCTGGGACGGCACATAGGGAAAAGTAGTGGCGACTGGGAACCGAGTAGCGCGGGGCCGCCGCCGCCATCATGTTTTTGAAAGCCTCCGTTTCCACAAGCCTATACGGCAGCATCTCCAGGCTGATAAATTTGGCTATGTGCACGTTTAACGCTTGCGCGTGCGGGTGCATGGCGGCGTACTTGCGCATGCGCTCAAACAGTTGCGCTAGCGACGGCTGGACGCTGCGCTGAGAGACATTGCTGGATGGGGCCGAGGACAGCGGAGCTGAGGGTGTGGGTGCAGGCCGGGAGACGGTCATGCCTGTGTCCTGAGAGGGGGGTTGGATCTCAGTGGCAGGTTGGGGCACAGGGGGAGAGGCAGTGGTGCAAACCGGAGGCGGTGAACGGCCTTCGTCCCACCTTGTGGGGTGCTTGGCCATCATATGTCTGCGCATGCTGGTGTTGGTGAGGCTGGTGGTGGTGGCTTCACGGCTGATCTTGGCGCGACAAACCTTGCACACCACAGTTCGTCGGTCGTCTGCACTCTCAGTGAAAAACTGCCACACCTTTGAGCACCTCGGCCTCTGCAGGGTGGCATGGCGTGAGGGGGCGCTTTGGGAAACAGTTGGTGGATTATTCGGTCTGACCCGGCCTCTACCCCTGCCCACCGCACTGCCTCTTCCAACCTGCCCTGCTGCTGCACTTGCCTCCCCCTCTGAAGACCTGTCCTCAGTAGGCTTAGCAAACCAGGTGGGGTCAGTCACCTCATCGTCCTGCTGCTCTTCCTCCGAATCCTCTGTGCGCTCCTCCCTCGGACTTACTGAAATTACTACTACCTGAGTGATAGACAACTGTGTCTCATCGTCTTCGTCCTCCTCACCCACTGAAAGCTCTTGAGACATTTGCCGAAAGTCCCCAGCCTCATCCCCCGGACCCCGGGAACTTTCCAAAGGTTGGGCATCGGTCACGATAAACTCCTCTGGTGGGAGATGAACCATTGCTGCCCAATCTCGGCAGGGGCCCGAGAACAGTCATTTTCATGGAGTGAGGAGGCTGGGAAGAAGGAGGAGCAGCAGCCAGAGGATTCAGAGTTGCAGCAGTGGACGGCGTAGAAGACTGTGTGGTTGATAGATTGCTGGATGCACTTTCTGCCATCCACGACAGGACCTGCTCACACTGCTCATTTTTTAATAAAGGTCTACCGCGTGGACCCATTAATTGTGAGATGAATCTGGGGACCCCAGAAACTTGCCTCTCTCCTAATCCCGCAGCAGTCGGCTGCGATACACCTGGACCAGGAGCTCGGCCTGTGTCCACACCCTGACTTGGGCCTCCGCGTCCTTGCCCGCGTCCATGTCCTCTAGGCCTACCCCTCAGCATAGTGTATTACGAGTAGAGCAGAAACAGAACGCTGTAATTAAATGTGCCGCTTATTGGCCTGTGGTTGGAGGCTGACTTCGCTTACGGAGCGCACAGCAGAGCCAGGAAACAATTATGCGCAAGCCTGTAGTGAGACGTAAGTGCGTATGACTCAGCTACTGGAATTCATAGCGCAGAAGCAGTCAAGTGGCCAAAGGCCAGTTGTAGGCCTTAAGTATTTTGCTTCTATTTTTTTTAAATGGTGAGGTGAAACACCAGACAGACACTTTATGCAGCGTATATTATGTATACTGTTTCCCTCTGGTGGGATGACGGCGGTGATGTAACGGGCAACGCAGAGCCAGGAAACACTTTTGCGCAAGCCTGCTGTAACGTTTAGCTGCGTATTAATTAGGACTACTACCCCCAGCAGACACGCAGTACACTGAGGACGGTCACAGGCAGCGCAGATATAGTATTTTTCCCCAATTTTTTTGAAAAAGCCCACTGCCTATATAGACAGTATATCTCTTTCACCTTTCCCACTGTCCCTGCCCCACCAGTACTGCCCCTATACTCTGTAAAATGACTGCAGACTGAGGACGCTATGGTCTGCACGCCCGATATACAAAAAAAATAAAAATATGCAACACTGCTAAAAGCAGCCTCAACAGTACTGCACACGATCAGATGTGGCCCTAAGAAGGACCGTTGGGGATCTCCCCAGCCACTCACTGCAGGGGGGTGGTATAGGGCTGGAATGTCACAGGAGGAAGTTGTAATGCCTTCCCTGTCTTTCTATTGGCAGAAAAGCGCGCAAATTTCTCAGGGAAGAAAATGAAAGTAACTCGAACATCGCGTGGTATTCGTCACGAGTAACGAGCATCTCGAACACCCTAATACTCGAACGAGCATCAAGCTTGGACGAGTACGCTTGCTCATCTCTAGATGTAATATCTCCAAAGAGAAATTGCAGATAGCAAAAACAAAGATGGTGTTTCTGGGACATGGCATTTTGGTACAATTGAAACACAGTACCAATGGCAGAAAAACAGCACTAGAACAAGCTGCTGAACGTACAAGTGTGAAAACTCTGAGAACATTCTTTGGGCTAGTAAGTTATTGTAGGGAATGGATTGCATCTTCATCATCTTTAATGCAAAACTTATTCGACGGGCTGATTGCCTGTAGAAGTTTAGAAAATTGACGCTGTTATTTTGTCAGCACTTGCATTTGGAATTCCTAACTACAGTCTCCACTTCAACTTATTCTGCCATGAGGCAGAAGGGCATGCTAAAGAGATGCTTCCTCAGACTCATGAGGGGAAACATCATTCCTTAGCATATTACTCTGCCCAGCTTGATGTGGTAATAAAGGGAGCCCTATCATGTATCAGAGCTGTAGCAGCTTGTGCCATCTTAAAGAGAAATTCACAGACATAGTGCTAGATCACACATCGGTGATACAGGTGCCACACTCTGTCCAAGAGCTATTATTGCTAGCAAAAACAAAACTTTTTTCAATGACAGTACAAACTAAATATGAAGTTGCTTTACTAACATCTCCTGATATCACTATTGAAAGTGTAGTGGCCCAGAGTTGGGCACTACAAAAAGCAATGTAGTTATTTTTATCTAAATGTGTGTATATGCCTTTAAAATATTCATTGCATGTTTGTTACTCACTACATAATCTGCCTGACAACCTGCAACATTCCTGATTGGCAGCCAATTCTCTGATTCCCACTGGCTTGAGTAACCCCCAGCAACAGCTTAGTGATTGGAGAATAGGAGAGTTAAGGATGAGAGAGGCCGTGATTGGTGGATTTGATTCCTGTCAGGAGCAGAGCAGTCAGTTAGAGGCAGTAGGGATTTGGACGTGGAAAAGAGAGGAAGCAAAAACCAGAGCAGGAGAGAAAGAAAAAAAACAGTGTGGTTAGAAGGCAGGGGTGTGAGTACTGAAAAGAGAGGTGTGTGTTTAAGAGAGCAAGGAAATAGGAAAGATAGTTTGTCTAGAAAGAAAATATAGAAGAAAGAGGAATTGACAGTAAAAGAGATAAATAGCTATAATAGGAGATTCAGAGCAAAGAAAGAGAGAGAAACAGAAAGAAAAAGCATAGTGAACAAATGTGGTTCCTGTACTTGTACAGATGTGGTTCCTGTACTCATATGAAATCTATCTACCTCAAGCAATGAAGTAATGTCCATGGCGTGAAATATTAATTTATTGAAGATCCATTTCTACAAATAAATTGCTATACTGTTTTGCCATTTATTCTGTCTCCTGGAGTCCCTTCTCACCACCAGAACATCTGCACTGAGGTACCACACCACCCTCCAAAGGAAAGGACATCCCCATTTTTATTTTTTCCACTTTTATTATTTTGCTCAGAACAGGCTATCGTCACACCAACAATCACCGCCATACCCTGCCCGACTAATTGGTCAATACTGCGCCAAACTAGAGACTTTTGATATTTTATTCTGTCAGTTGCTGCCGTTTTGTGAGGAGGGTGGCGAAGCTACCACCACCGCCACTAGCACCAAGAAATGTAAACCAAGAAATCTTCTTTTTGTACCACGATTACCACTGACTCCTCACATCTCCATGGAAATGTGTTTGACCAGCTGATATATATATATATATATATATATATATATATATATATTCTCCTTTTCATTTCTACCCATATTCTATTGTGATTAAAAATATATTACATCACATGGTCATTGCATTTCCTTATGGACTGGTGACCGATACTCCACTGGGAATAAAAGACTACGTCAATCAGTTGGTCATTATACTATCTTGTTCCAACAATCTAGGGCTCTCTTGAAGTAAGACTTACCTTGTAGTCCAGAGAGGGCTCTTGTTTGGAGTATTTGCACTCTTTAGTGTCCTAAATGTTAAATCTAGGAATACTGAGATATACTTATCCCACTATTATATGGTAGTGGTTATCTCTTCATTTTTTCAGTAGATTTATATGATATTTCAATATTTGTTATAGTGTTTGTCTTAGATACCCTATACATGTTTTTTAGTAATACATAATAAAGGATAGTTTTAGTTTGTCCATGAAGGGTTTTTTGTTTTTACACTACTTCTTCCCCAGTGAAGAAAAAAAGGAAGCTGAATTAAAAGCACTCATTGAGGCATGTATAATGGCGAATCATAGAGTTACAAATACTTATACAGAGAATTAATACTGTTTTGGAATAGCCCATGAGTAATTGCTAATATGGCAATCTAGAGACTTCATTGTATCCTCAGGTAAGCCCATTAGACATGCAGAGTTAGTAGCTCAGCTGTTGAGAGTTTCGGAGGTACCTAAACAAGTTGCTTTTGTGAAAGTGCAGACTTATACAAAAGAATAGTCGAAGGAAGTTGAAGATAACCGGAGGGCTGACACTGTAGCTGAGGCTGCTGCTTTATTAGCTCTTCCCCCAAATATTTGAACAGTACAACCAGTGCTAGGCAAGGTGGATCTGCAATTGTTACAAAAACTCCAGGAATAGGCCATGGCCCAGGGAAAATCGGAATGTGCAAAGCAAATGCGATCCAGAAGATGGCATGTAGATACAAGTATGTGCTTACCTACAGTACTACACACAATGACCTGTGCCCTGTCTCATATACCTACCCACCAGTCTACAGAAGCAATGATAAGTCTGATTAAACAACACTGGGTAGCCCTGTGGTTCCATCAGGCAGCTCAAAGATTTGTGCAAGATGCGTTGTATAACCTGTGCTTGTCATAATACTGGAAAAACTGTAAAGGTTCCTGCCAAGTGTACACTGAAGCCATTGTATCTGTTTCAATGACTGCGGATTGATTTAATTCCGCTTCCAAGGGTGGGTGTTTATGAGTATGTTCTCATTTGCATTGATTTGTTCTCTGTGTGGCTGAAGGCATGGCTTAGTTCAAAGCTAATGCAAAAACTGTTACTAAGAAAATACTATCAGAAATTGTCTGCAGATATGGAGTGCCGAAAGTAATTAGAAGTGATTGAAGCAGTCATTTTACATCATTAAATTGAATATTTGAAAAGCCATAGCAGAAACATACAAGCCATGGACAGAGCAACACTATACTTTATAAGAGTAACTCCAAACAAAAAGAGAGACCTTAGTTTCTATGAAGTGCTTTTTGGTACACCTCACAAGACAGGTTTATACTTCCCACAACAATTGCAGACTTGACTTCATATGTTGGAGCCTTACAGAAAACTTTGGAACAAATTAATCAACGTGTTTTTAGTTTAATTCCAGATCCATCATTCATCTCTGCTGGTGAATTAAAGCCTAGAGTTTGCGTTACAGTGTGGAGGCGCATAAAGAAAACTTTGGATCTTTAGTTTAAAAGTCCCTGTCAGGTCTCATTGATTATTCTAACCTCTGTAAAGGTGGAAGGAAAACTCACGTGGATACACTTTTCCCATTGCAAGAAGTTTATTACATCTCAAGAGAATGATTATAGGGTATTTTTCTGTATTATGTATATTCCTAGTGCCATCAAACCCTAGCAGAAGTGGAGTAAAAGTTTATTAACTACCATGCAATTTATCTGATTGCTGGATATGTTCCTACTCCCCAGTGTCTGCCAAAACAATGCCACACTTTGCAGCTCCAATACCAGAAGAAGAATTTTCCGAAGCTATGTGTTGGCAGCTGGTCCTTTTGTCTTTATAGGAAGAACATTGCAAAAATGTAATATCATTACCTGTAGTAAAATAGTTTGAACTTTCATGGAGACAGGTAAACTTGACAACAAGAGTAGATAAACTTTTTAAGTTAAAGGAAGAGAATGGGAGATGGGTTAATAAACCCGTTACCTTATTCAAGATGTAGGAAATACCTGACAGAGAATTAAAGATTAGTTTTTCTTTTCAAGACAATCTTAAATTTGAAGATTCTGGTGTCAAGAAAGGTCTCCTTGTCTACAAAGACATATACATGAGTCTAACTGGTTAAATGCAGATACATTTCCATCAAGAGATATAGACCATTGTCGATCTATTAATGGTTGATGTGGATGATGATGAACTGAATGAACCTAGACGTTTAGGAAATGATGCTGCCAAAACATCTATAAGTAACACCCTTCCTAGGTGTGACCCTTCAGAGTATTATCAGCCAGTCACTACTAATATGGATGATTCTTGGTGAATCTTTTATGACACTACTCTTTTAATATCTATGATGGATGCTTTTATTAATGAAAGGCAACTCCACCTTCCTGACGGAATTAAAGCAGTATGTGGAAATGAATCATATAGATGGATACCAAAGGGGGCAGGGGGTACCTGCACTTTGGCAAAGTTAGAACCTGCAACCTGGGTATGTAAAGATGAAGAATTCCCTTATCAGAGCATACCTAAACATATGTTATTCAAACAAGGCACCAAGGAAAGGATGGCAATCCCAAAACTGCATGGGAGGCGGTAATAAATTTCAGCAGTGATGACTCTAGTTCTACCACCTATGGTGGTTGAAGTAGTTGTTGAGTCATCGGGAATGATTACTGTGATGCCTCCCGCAATGTGAGATTCTAGAGTTTCATTTCCCCCCCAAATACCACAATTTTCAGGTGTAAATGTGGATATCACTAATTTGGACACCATATGATTTACCTTCTGTATCACCCTATTATCTGTAGTATGTAAGCTCGTTGGAGCAGGACCCTCACGCCTACTATTTCCATCAATCGATTACTACTAGAGATGAGCGAACGTGCT
Source organism: Eleutherodactylus coqui (assembly GCF_035609145.1). Lineage (NCBI taxonomy): Eukaryota > Metazoa > Chordata > Amphibia > Anura > Eleutherodactylidae > Eleutherodactylus > Eleutherodactylus coqui. The sequence goes on along the minus strand of NC_089848.1, from coordinate 46,655,331 downwards.
CGGCCACGCCCCTTTTTTGCCCGAATACCGTGATTTTCGAGTACTTCCGTACTCGGGCGAAAAAATTCGGGGGGGGCCGTGAGTGAGTGGGGGGGTGCAGCGGGGAGTGGGGGGGGGAGAGGGAGAGAGAGAGGGCTCCCCCCTGTTCCCTGCTGCTACCCCCCACTCACCCACGGAGCCCCCCGGCGACCCCGAGTACTTTTCACTCGAGTACTGAAGTACTCGAAAATGGCGGTACTCGATCGAGTAATTACTTGAAACGAGTACGTTCGCTCATCTCTAATTACTACATGTAACAGTGGTTTCTGTATTTTTGTTTTTCGTATCTGTTCTCCCCTGTTTTGTAAGCGCTGCGGAAAATGTTGGTGCTATATAAATAAAGATTATTATTATTATTTTATGCATGCCAGTTGGATAGGAATAGCTTCACTTTTAATGGTTGTTCCACTTGGGTTGATATTTACATTAATAAAGAATACACGGCTTATAGAAGCATTAGCAGATGAATTTGACAAAACCATTGATTACCTTTTTGACTCCGTGGGCATATAAAATGCTTACACCAAACAACTAACCAAGTAACTAACCAAAATACTATGGTCCTGGACTATTTAACAGCATCACAAGGTAGACTCTGTCAAATTGTAGGTCCATCATATTGCCATTACATTGACCCTGCAAGCATGTTGCGAATGACCCACAACATTGCAGTGGCCAGAAAAGTGAAGGAAACATTTCCGCAAAGCTAACTCAGAAATTGATTCAGAGGGGCCTGAGTGGTTATCATTGTGAAATTCTATCAATTTGTTTAAGGGAGGGGGAGGAATGGTACCTGGAATTCTTTATATTATTTTACAAGTGGTTCGCTTGATTTTAGTTGTTTTCATAGCAATAAAAGTGTTATTTATCATTTTCAAAAGAATTCTACAATATAAGTGTAAGTGTTTTCCAGGAAAAATTTCATTTCTATCTAAACTGCAATTGAAGTCTAGAACTCAAGTGATGACAGTTATCACCTCAGTCAAACACAAGTACATGTTATGTGGCAAGGAATACCTTGAAGATATCAAGGACTGCATACACTGTGGAAATCCATTGACTTCATTGTTATGGACATTCAATGAACAACTATTTGAAACATAATTGTACATCTTCTTATACTTTACAACTTTTTCAACTAGCTAAAATATGTGTGTATTCTATAAGTATATTAACCGCTTAGTGACCAAGCCTGTTTGTGCCTTAAAGGGGTTCTGTCACTAAAAAAGAAAAATGCTCTACTTATCTATTCCTCCCCAATCAGTCTACTTACCAGATCTTCACCTCCCCCATGTTCTCCTGTCTCCTGCAGTCCCTGGGCTCACTTCAGCTCCAGCTGCCTGATTCTTCTCCTTCCTGTGAGGTTACGTACATTAGGTTGGCAGTCTGCCAATGTACGTTACGTCACAGCTCACAGGCCAGCAGGAGGACGGCCTATCTTCTTCAGAGATTGCTCATGCCAGCTGTCTCTGAAATAGATTACAATTCCTTCCTAGGCAGTGAAGCTACAGCTCAGGGATGTCACCATCACTTACCCAGTCGGAAGGAATTTGTGATAAGCAGCCCTCATAACAAGCTGGGCCCAGCCTGCAGTAAGCTGACCTGGGGCACTGGAGAAGCTCAACCAGTAGAAGATGTGATAAGGAGACAGACAGGGAAGGAATAGGTAAGTTTAGATAATTTTTCTTTTAATGACAAAACCCCTTTAATGACCAGACCAGATTTTGGAAATCTGACATCTGTCACTTTGAAATAGAATAACTCTGTAAAGATTTTGCATATCTACGTGATTCTGACATTGTTTTTTTCGTCACACACACATTGTACTTCATTTAGGTGGTGATAATAGTCTGATAGATTTTGTGTATATTAAAAGCACCAAAAATTGGGAAAATTTTGAAAAAAATTATCATTTTTTCATATTTTCAATTGCAATATCTCAAATATGTGCAAACATACTGTACAATTTTTTGATAAGATATATATTTCCATCTGTTTACTTTATTCTGGACAGATATTGGAAAAACTTCGGTTTTTTTTAACCATTTAAGAGACGTATAAATTTAGCATTGATTTTTAATATATTGAGGAACATTTTCTTTTCCTACACCAAGCCAGGATTTCAAAGGCTCATAGGTGTTAGAATGATAGATACCCCCACAAATGACCCCATTTTAAAAATTACACTCCTTAATGTATTCACTGAGGGGGTCTTGAGTATTTTTACCCCACAGGTTTTTTTTTCAGGAATTAATGCAATATAGAGGAGGAAAAATAAAATTTCATATTTTTGCAAATATGCCATTTAAAAGATGGTTTTTTTCTGTAGTGCACATGAAAATGAGTAGGTGCACCCAAAATGGATACCCCTGTTTGTCCTGTGTTCAGAAACATACCAATTGTGGCCCTAATCTTGTGTTCGTATGCATAAACCTAAAAGAGCAGCCGGTGGCTTTCAGAACAGTCATTTTGCTTGAAGGTGATTTTGGCCCCATTGCCCACTTGTAGAGCCATTGAGTGGCCAAAATGATGGAGAACCCCCACAAATGACCCCATTTTGAAAACTAGACCCCTTTACAGTGCATCTAGGGTTTTTTTTGCCCCCCCCCCCCCCCTAGCATTTTTACCCCACAGTTTTTGAATGAATCTAAGCAATTGCACATACATTACTTTACATTACATTCTAATGGCAGGCCCGTGCTCCGGATGCCTCCAATGTGTCAGTAAATCCATCCGCATCCTATCCATCAACTGGGCATGCGCAGGATTTCAGTCTGACATCGCACGAGAACAAGCGGCAATGCCGCCATTAGAATGTAATGTATGTTATGTTTTATGTTTACTAATGTATGTTATTTATTGTGGGTGTGTCTTTTGTACTTGATTGGTTGGCTAATTGGTGCCCCATGCTATATATATATATATATATATATATATATATATATATATACACTGGGGTAGCCATAGCATTTTAGACTTGACAAAGACCCGGAAGGGTTGAAACATTGTCTCTTCTCCACATGGAGTCAAGAAAAGATTGGTGATTTTATGATATACCATGTAAGCTGCCACTTCTTGCATGGATTCAGTTATAACAGAGGAGATCAGAGCTCATCCTCCTGACTGTATATTTATGGTCTTCAGCTCATTTAGGTCAATATAGAAGGTAAGGATAATTAAACTGCCAGCAGGCAGAAATGGTATAGCCTCTAGCTAATGCTGTGCTGATGTATCATAGGATTGATGTGAAAGTGAAAGCAAAAATCTCACCATCAAAATGGTCTCGAATAGGCATCAGACAGCAGGAGGCTGCACTGCATGGAAGTTGCTGCAATACACAAAGGAAACCTGCAGAGTGTAATAGCCAATCAAGTGAAGGGATGCAGGGATGGAAAAATGTGCTTTCGCCTAAGTGGTCCTTTAAATGGGACCTGTCAGTACTATTGAAATGTCTGTTTTAGTAAAATGTGATTGTTCCCAGCAAGAGAAACCAAGTAATCTTGTAGATATGATACCTTTAAATGGCTAACAAAAATACATGATGTAGTAGTGAGCTTTCGAACCTCTCAGTATTCTTCCTCAAGCATTATGAAATAGACCACCTGAACCATCTTTTCTCATAACACTACATTGTGCTGTTCCTTTGTTATCCCCCCTTAACATTTTTTAATAAATTGACAACTGTGTGTTTTCATTCTCCTTGGCAAATTGATGAGTCCCTACACAATTTGAGGGCTTATTCATATAAGTCGGGCACCGAGCTCCCGCCCCCTCTCCACCCCACACCACTGTTTGCAATAGGGGAGGGGGGGGGGGCGACAGGGAGGAACTTAGCCCATCTGAATAAGCATCCAAAACTGAAAACACCTAGTTGTCCATTTGTTCTCTAGGAGGAATGATAGAGGAACAGCACAAAGTAGAGTTTTAAGGAAAGATGCTGCGGAATTGTTGGATTCTGGGGAATAAAAGTACAATATTTACTAAAACAATATCAGTTATGTCATAACTGTTTACTGATGTTCTTTAATTATGACCTGCTGAGTTCTGCATCTCATGCAAGAAGAGTAAAGAAGGACACTTATTCTCCTCCACATTGTATTTTAGTTTGCATACAATTCTTTTACTTCCTTCCGCCAGAATTCTAAGGCACGGTTCTTCTTAAAGGGGTTGTCCCGCGCCGAAACGGGTTTTTTTTTTTTTCAACCCCCCCCCCCCGTTCGGCGCGAGACAACCCCGATGCAGGGAAGTAAAGAAAGTTTACCGGAGCGCTTACCTTAATCCCCGCGCTCCGGTGACTTCAATACTTACCGCTGAAGATGGCCGCCGGGATCCTCTGTCTCCGTGGACCGCAGCTCTTCTGTGCGGTCCATTGCCGATTCCAGCCTCCTGATTGGCTGGAATCGGCACGTGACGGGGCGGAGCTACACGGAGCCGCTCTCTGGCACGAGCGGCTCCATAGAAGACTGCAGAAGACCCGGACTGCGCAAGCGCGGCTAATTTGGCCATCGGAGGGCGAAAATTAGTCGGCAACCATGGAGACGAGGACGCCAGCAACGGAGCAGGTAAGTAAAAAACTTTTTATAACTTCTGTATGGCTCATAATTAATGCACAATGTATATTACAAAGTGCATTATTATGGCCATACAGAAGTGTATAGACCCACTTGCTGCCGCGGGACAACCCCTTTAAATCCCCCACTAGGATTATCATATTGCACTGACCTCTGCAATGTGAAGCATATTACGTATATATTTTGAAGCCATTTGGCTCATTCTATACAGTAAAAAGCAATGAACTAATTCCTGCCGTTTTCCTAATAAGCCGTTGGTTTATCAGCTAGATTATATGACTCATCTATTTGTGTCACAGTTATGGCACTTGGACATCTTAGTGGTAATGAGCTCCTGCTGAGACATTATTCAAGCTGTCTGACCTTTTCCTGCTCCTGGTCAAGTTAAATCTGCACATTTTTTGCTGCCGTTCCAAGCTTTTCAGCTTTAAAGTTTTCTGTTTGCCCTTCAATATCTACAGTCCGATGCAGCAGAAAACAATTCCACTGAGTGTTTTCATGTCTAAATAATACATCTAATTATATGTTGATAAAGAATATTATGTGGTTTTTTTACAGTTAAATATCAGTATATCATTATAAATGCATTTCCACTTCACATCACTGGCAAATGACAGAAACAGGAATGACTCAAGTGTTCGGAGGGCGGATTTGCTTCATTTCTAACTTCTTGCAAATTGTAAGGCGCTCCAATATTTTTGTGCTTAGAAATTGCATAGAAGGTGGAATCTTTTAAAGGGGGTTTCCAAGTTATTAAAAAATTGGGGAGAGGGCAAGGCAGGGTTAAAAAAGCCTCACAATAATAATAATCTTTATTTATATAGCGCCAACATATTCCACAGCGTTACGTTTTGAGCCTCATGTCCACAGGCGGATTTTTGCTGCGGATTCCGCAGCAATTACCTTTCCTACAATGCTAAAAAAATGATTTTTCATGCACATGAGCGCTAACCAATTGCTGCTTCCCCTTGCAGATGAAAAATCGCAGCATATTCCATTTTAGTATCATTCCTGCACGGCCAGCTTCCATTGCAGTCAATGGAAGCTATCCGATCCACGGCCTGCCCACAATTGACATTGCAGACGGGCCGCGGGTTCCATGGGAAAGCAGGAGTTTGAAAAAAAAAATCTGTGCTGCCCGGCACTGCTGCACACATCCGCAGGACAGAACTTCAAGACACAGACAGGTATGCAGGGCCGCCGGCCACGGGCGGATTCTGTGTGGGATTTCCCATGCAGAATCCATGTGTGCCGATGGACATGAGGCTTTACTCATTGCTCTGATTCCCTGCCAGACCACCATTATTGAAATAGCAGAACTAGCAGTTTCACCGTTTCTGTAGACATGAATGGGACTTACAGCAACAGTGTAAACAGCCAGTTCAGCCGTTTACATAATCCCAGCCAATGGTGACCATGAAGTGAATGACGGCAGGGTTAAAGGACCCTGGTTCTGGCAATAGATGTGAGTTAAAGGGATGGGACCTGCATCTATCAGATATTATTAGTCAACAAACTTTTTTCATCCGACGGCGGCGTAAAATTACTGCAAATCTTTCAAAAATCAATAAATTGTTAATTCTGGGTGTGCACTAGGTGATCAGAAAAAAACATGGGCTCCGCACGTTATTTGCTTATCATGTTGTAGTGGATTGTGTGATTGACTTCAGGGGTGGAACTTCTATTTGTGATAACTATAATATGGAGGGAGCCAAAGGATCATGACCAGGATTGCTACAATTGGCTTTTTGGCAAAAAAAATAGGCATTAAAGTATTTAACCAAATTTGGATTCGGCCATCAGACCAGTTCCTCACGATCTCTCATGTTAAAGAAGTCACCAAATCAGGTAAAATTGCTACTAATGAGTCGTAATCAAATTGACTGAAATTTATGGCAGATTATGTTTAATACGTTTTTATTGAATTTTCATGCATAATAATCTATATATATAAAATTGAATGTATGTCTGTCTGTGTGTCTGTGTGTCTGTTTGTCCTTTATGCGCTACTACACCATTCATCCGATCGCCATGAAACTTTGGGAAGTTGTTGAGTACATTCCTGGGAAGATTATAGGCATAGTGCATTTATGCTATGATAAATGGCGCGCGTGCGAGCGCCGTTGACAGTTACGCCCCCCCCCACGTAGATGGTTTGATTTCCATCATTGCCACTAATTCTCTCACTTCCCGATGTCGTAGAAACTTGAAATTTGGCACGAGCATTGATTATGTCATAAATAGGAAAAGTTAATGGGTCCCAACTCTATTATTTAATTCTAAGCGCCAAAGTATTAGCGTCCAAATTTTACATACGGAATCTAATTTTCTCACATCCCGATGTCATAGAAACTTAAAATTTGGCATAAGCATTGATTATGTCATAAATAGGAAAAGTTAATGGGTCCCAACTCGATTATTCAATTCTAAGCGCCAAAGAATTAGCGTCCAAATTTTACGTACGGAATCCAATTTTCTCGCTTCCTAATGTCATAGAAACTTGAAATTTGGCAAGAGCATTGATTATGTCATAAATAGGAAAAGCTAATAGGTCCCAACTTGGTAATTCATTTCTAGCGCAAAAGAATTAGCGTCCAAATTTTACGTACGGAATCTAATTCTCTCACTTCCTAATATCATAGAAACTTGAAATTTGGCACGAGCATTCATTGTGTCATAAATAGGAAAAGATAATGGGTCCCAACTCGATTATTCAATTCTAAGCGCAAAAAAATTAGCGTCCAAATTTTTACGTACGGAATCTAATTCCATCACTTCCCAATGTCATAGAAACTTGAAATTTGGCACGAGCATTGATTATTTCAGAAATAGGAAAAGTTAATGAGTCCCAACTCGATTATTTAATTCTAAGCACTAAAGAATTAGCGTCCAAATTTTACGTAGTACGGAATCTAATTCTCTCACTTCACGATGTAATTTGGAACGGGCATTGATTATGTCATAAATAGGAAAAGTTAATGGGTCCCAACTCGATTATTCAATTTTAAGCGCCAAAGAATTAGCGTCCAAATTTTACGTACGGAATCTAATTCTCACACTTCCTGATGTCATATATATATATATACTAGCTTACCCGTCGCGCGTTGCTGCGAAGACAGACATACATTCGTTTTTAAATATCTAGATAACAACCAATCACAGCGCAGCTTTCAAGTTACCTCAGCGGTATAATATATAACAACCAATCACAGCGCAGCTATCATGTTACCTCAGTGGTATAATATATAGCAACCAATCACAGCACAGCTTTCATGTAACGTCAGTAGTATAAAATGTAGCAACCAATCACAGCACAGCTTTCATGTTGCCTCAGCAGTATAATATATAGCAACCAGTCACAGCACAGCTTTCATGTTTCGTCAGCAGTATGAGAAATAGCAACCAATCACAGTGCAGCTTTCATTTTACCTCAGCATTCTCAATATGCAGCAATTGTCAAGCGAAACGTTCGGCGGATGCATCATTTTGTAGTTGAACACACTTTCTCGTAATGCCTTTTGCTTTCGTGCTTGAGATGGAAATCAAACGATCTTTGTCTGGGGGGCATAAGTGTCGATGATGCTCGCACACACGCCACCTATCATAGGATAGTTGTACTATGCCAGTAATCTTCCCAGAAGTGTACTCAACAACTTCCCAAAGTTTCATGGCGATTGAATGAATGGCGTAGTAATGCATAAAGGACAGACAGACAGACATACATTCATTTATATATATATATATATATATATATATATATATATATGACATCAGGAAGTGAGAGAATTAGATTCCGTACGTAAAATTTGGACGCTAATTCTTTGGCGCTTAAAATTGAATAATCGAGTTGGGACCCATTAACTTTTCCTATTTATGACATAATCAATGCCCGTTCCAAATTACATCGTGAAGTGAGAGAATTAGATTCCGTACTACGTAAAATTTGGACGCTAATTCTTTAGTGCTTAGAATTAAATAATCGAGTTGGGACCCATTAACTTTTCCTATTTCTGAAATAATCAATGCTCGTGCCAAATTTCAAGTTTCTATGACATTGGGAAGTGATGGAATTAGATTCCATACGTAAAATTTGGACGCTAATTTTTTTGCGCTTAGAATTGAATAATCGAGTTGGGACCCATTAGCTTTTCCTATTTATGACACAATGAATGCTCGTGCCAAATTTCAAGTTTCTATGATATTAGGAAGTGAGAGAATTAGATTCCGTACGTAAAATTTGGACGCTAATTCTTTGGCGCTTAGAATTGAATAATCGAGTTGGGACCCATTAACTTTTCCTATTTATGACATAATCAATGCTTATGCCAAATTTCAAGTTTCTATGACATCGGGATGTGAGAAAATTAGATTCCGTACGTAAAATTTGGACGCTAATACTTTGGCGCTTAGAATTAAATAATAGAGTCGGGACCCATTAACTTTTCCTATTTATGACATAATCAATGCTCGTGCCAAATTTCAAGTTTCTACGACATCGGGAAGTGAGAGAATTAGTGGCAATGATGGAAATCGAACCATCTACGTGGGGGGGGCGTAACTGTCAACGGCGCTCGCACGTGCGCCATTTATCATAGCATAAATGCACTATGCCTATAATCTTCCCAGGAATGTACTCAACAACTTCCCAAAGTTTCATGGCGATCGGATGAATGGTGTAGTAGCGCATAAAGGACAAACAGACACACAGACACACAGACAGACATACATTCAATTTTATATATATAGATATATAAATGAATGTATGTCTGTCTGTCTGTCCTTTATGCATTACTACGCCATTCATTCAATCGCCATGAAACTTTGGGAAGTTGTTGAGTACACTTCTGGGAAGATTACTGGCATAGTACAACTATCCTACGATAGGTGGCACGCGCGTGTGCGAGCATCATCGACACTTATGCCCCCCAGACAAAGATCGTTTGATTTCCATCTCAAGCACGAAAGCAAAAGGCATTACGAGAAAGTGTGTTCAACTACAAAATGATGCATCCGCCGAACGTTTCGCTTGACAATTGCTGCATATTGAGAATGCTGAGGTAAAATGAAAGCTGCACTGTGATTGGTTGCTATTTCTCATACTGCTGACGAAACATGAAAGCTGTGCTGTGACTGGTTGCTATATATTATACTGCTGAGGCAACATGAAAGCTGTGCTGTGATTGGTTGCTACATTTTATACTACTGACGTTACATGAAAGCTGTGCTGTGATTGGTTGCTATATATTATACCACTGAGGTAACATGATAGCTGCGCTGTGATTGGTTGTTATATAGTATACCGCTGAGGTAACTTGAAAGCTGCGCTGTGATTGGTTGTTATCTAGATATTTAAAAACGAATGTATGTCTGTCTTCGCAGCAACGCGCGACGGGTAAGCTAGTACAGAATAAACCAAATGTAAAGGGGTATGGGGGAAAGGGTGGAAGGGAAAGGGAAAAAGGCATTTGTTCAGTGGCGACCACGCAGGGCCCCTATTTAGAGGTAGTATGTAGAGATACAAATAAGACAGTAATTTGAAAGTCCAAACTGGTTTGAAGCTCTCCCTCATGGGGCCTTGAGTTCAACACGTAAAGAACTTAAACTTTTCTTAACATACCAACCATGGTATGGGTCTGAGTCTCCATGGCTGATCGTTTTGACGCTTTACTCCCCGGGATCTAAGTTTTCGCAATACAAGAAGGGAACCAACCATGGAGTAACCAGAGCGGGTCAAACAAGTTAAGAGACTTATGCATAAACAAAAAAATAAACAGAGAAGGAGAAAAAGCTTCACGGGGGAAGGGGAGAGGGAGCACAGTAGGGCGGGGGGGGGGGGGGGGCTTCTCTGATTCCAATTAGGGCTCACCGAGTGGTTATGTTTGTGGCGTATGTCTGGCGTCCTGACTCACCGCAACCATCTCCTCACCACCCCATCTTCAGTTGGAATTGTGAAGAGTCACGGTACATGTTCCATACTGCCCAGGCTTGGACATTTTGTCTGGAGCTCTCGGTTCCCTCATCGCCAAGTTCCTCCATGTACATTAGTTGGTTCAGTTCTTGGACAAATTCTAGGGTGGTAGGGGGTATGTTGCTGCGCCAGTGACGCGGGATCACAGCTCTGGCTGCTGTGAGAAAATGTCACAATAACCCCTTTTTGATGGTGGTGTATGGGCCTGGTAGGATTGACAGTAACGCCATTTGTGGGGAGGTTTCCAGCGGGCAGTGCGAGACTTCTTTGTAGATCTCAAACACTTTGCTCCAAAAGGGTTGAATTAGTGGGCAGTCCCACCAAATGTGCAGCATGGTACCACGCCCGGACCCACACCTCCAGCACTCCTCTGGAACTGACTGGAAGATGCGATGAAGTATGTCGGGGCATCTGTACCATCTAGAGAGTATCTAGAAGTTTTTTTCTTGTGCGGCACAGGCTAGGGGTAGTTTGTGTGCAAACGTGAAGACCTTTTCCCAATCGGAGCCCTGGAGATCTAACAACTCCCTGCCCCATTTCTCAGCATATTCCAGTAGGCCTCGTGTGAGACCTTCCAGGATGATATTGCAGATCTGCGAGAGTACCCGGACCAGTGGTTCGGGCTTCAGGAACAGCTCTTCAAACAGCTCAGGAGAGTTCCCTATGGTGCAGGACCCTAGCTGGGTCCTCCAGAATGAAGCTAGATGTAAGTATTCTAACCATGCCAGCTTCTATCCAGGGCAGGATGCCTGTAGGTAATTAAATGAGGGTAGGCCACCCGGGCCCAAAATTTGGTAGCATCTTATATCCTCTTCCTCCTGCCAGCCTAAAAAGCTCCATCTCTCTCACCCTGGTGCAAAAGCTGGATTGTGAAATATTGGGGGTAAGGGCTCCTCTACGGAGAGTTACCTCCCCTCTGGCACTTAATCTGTCCCAAACCTCCAGACAGTTTAGAGTCATTGGTATGGGGGCAGGGCTGTGGGTCTGTCTTCCCTTTTAATCCAGGGAAGCTGTCTCAAGTGGGGCCATATCATAGTTGTTTTCAATCCTACCCATTGTTTTGAGGGTGCGTGGTGATGCAAGTCTATCAATCTGGTGAGGACCGCCGCTGAATAGTAGATTTTTAAGTCTGGGAGGCCCACTCCACCCCTGGATTTGGGGCGCGACATGGTTCTGAAATTGATGCGGCTGTTCCTCGTGCCCCACACAAATCTGTGAAACACCTGTTATATTTGTTTAAAATACTTAACTGGTAACTTAATTGGCAGGGTCCGGATTAGATAGAGGAATTTAGGGGCCACGTCCATTTTTAACACATTTATCCGCCCAAACCAGCTCAATTGTTTGGTAGCGTAATTTTTTAATTCCTTAGTCACCTTCTCCAGGAGAGGGACCTAATTAAGTTGGTATAGTGATGCAGTGTCTGTTGTTATTTGAACCCCTAGATATTGTATGGAGGACGAGCGCCATTTAAAGCTAAATTGATCGGCTAGGTGGGCCACTTCATCAGGGTGGAGGGAGATATTCATGGCTTCTGTTTTGTGTAAGTTAACTTTAAACTTGCTCAAATGGCCGAATAGAGTGAATTCTCGTATGATAGTTGGGAATGTAACCCGTGGTTGGGAAACATATAGGAGGAGGTCATCGGCGTAGAGGGCCATTTTGCATGTCTGGCTCCCGACCTGTATTCCCCGAACGTCTGGGTTGTTTCGCAGTGCCACAGCCAAGTGTTCCATGACAATGGCGTACAATAATGGAGATAGGGGGAAACCCTGTCTCGTCCCGTTTCTAATTTGCACTGGACCAGACAGTAGGCGGTTCACTCAGATCTGCACTAATGGGCTTCCACATAGCGCCGAAACCTAGTTACGGAATCGTGGTCCCAGGCCTAGGTGTGCGAATGAGGCGCTCAGGAATTACCAACTCACTCGATCAAAAGCCTTTTCGGCATCTACGGACAGGAGACAAAATGGCTTTGGCAGGCGGTGGGCTTGGCTTACTAGGAGGAGAGTTTTGTTAGTGTTGACTCTAGCCTCGCGCCCCTTTATGAATCCCACTTGGTCGTTATGTATCTGGGAAGGGAGTATGGGTGTCAATCTGTTCACTAGTGCCTTGGAGAATAACTTTACATCTAAATTAAGGAGTGAGATTGGGCGGTAGCTAGAGCACAGTTCTGTGTCCTTGCCCGGCTTGGGCAGAACGGTGATGTGGGCCATGAGGGATTGTGGGGGAAATGGGGCCGACAGTGAGATTTGGTTAAACGTCTCAAGTAAGACAGGGGTGAGAATCTCTCTGAAGTGTTTGAAGAACCGGGGGGTGAACCCATCCGGTCCCGGAGCCTTTCCAGCTGGCGAGTCCTTGATAGCCTCACTGATTTCTTCTGCTGTAAATTAGAAGTCTAGGGATTCCCCAATCTCAGTCGGGATGCCCAGGAGGGCCGTTTTTTGTATGTAGGCTTCAATTTTAGCTTAACGGTTGGAGGGGGTCATGTCAGCCAACTCGCCCTGTATGTTGTACAGGTCTTGGTAGTAGGTCCTGAAGGCCTCAACAATTCCCCTCGGGTCATGGTTCTTTTGGCCAGTTCTATCTGTTATGCGGGGTACGTAGGCTGCGTTGGCTCTGTTGCGGAGAAAGCGTGCCAAGGACCATCCGCATTTGTTGGCGTGTTCGTAGGAGTATCTCTTCATGGTGTCTCTGAATCTTAGGTATTTTTGATCTAGTAAGTGTCTCAATTCCTCACCTGTGTTTATTAGCTCATTTTGTATGGCAGGGTTCCTAGATATTTTTTCTAGGTTTGTGATCTTGTCTGATAGGGAGATTATCTTGTCCGCTTTTTCCCGTTTCAACCGCGCCCCGTGTTTGATAATAACCCCTCTCAGGACGCACTTAAGCGTTTCCCATTTGGTCGGTTTGGAGGTAGTATCAGCGGAGTGGTCAGCTAGGAAGTTCTCAATAGTGCTGCGTATATCTGAACAGCACAGAGAGTCCTTCAAAAGATTATCGTTTAGTTTCCATGACCATGTTCTCTCCTGTATCCCAGGTACTGATAGGGAGAGGAGGACAGGTGCATGGTCTGACCAAAGCGCTGGCCCGATTGAGGCTTCTGGGTTCCAGGCCAGGGCATGGTGACATGTGGTTATGAGATCTATGCGACTATGCGATTGGTGTGCTGGGGAGAAGTAGGAATAGTCTTGTTCCGTGGGGTGGGTCAGTCGCCAAACATCTACTAGCTGGAGCTGTTTAAGGGCCCTGTGGAATGCGTGGAGTTGTGATGCCGAGACTAAGGCACAGCCAGAAGAGCAGTCTCATTCAGGGTCTAGAGGGAAATTAAAGTCGCCCCCTAAAACTATCACTCCCTCTGCAAAGGCTGCCAGTCTACCCAACACTGCCCTACCCACCTGAGCAGGGCTCCGATTGGAAAGATACCATGATGCCAGAGTAAATAGCTTACCCCACATATGGATCTTGAGGAATACGAACCGTCCCTCTGGGTCCAGCTCTGTGTCTAGAATTTCGTGCGGCACTGTTCTATGTATCGCGATTGAGACTCCTCTCGACTTGGAGGCGAGGTTCGTGCTGGGGTACCATGCTACAAATCGCCTGCCCTTCATTGTCGGGACATGTCCTGCCCGAAAGTGCGTCTCCTGCAAAAATAAAACATGTGTTTTTAGTTTATGCATTTGGTAGAGAATTTGGCTTTGTTTTTGCGCTACGTTAAGGCCTCTGGCATTTAGGGAGCAGAAGTTTAGTTTAGGCATGGTTATCAGCAACTGGCTGGCTTCTGGTGAAGCTGTGCTTATCGCGTCTCATAGGGTGTGGCTAGGTTGGGAGCAATGAACCCAGAGGTATATGTAAAGATGGGACTTAGCCAGGATCTGTAAGTAACCTCCTTGAGTTCCCGGTTTTAGGCCCTGATCAGAGAAGGGAGGTGGGGGGGGGGGGGGGGACAATAGGGTATAGAGGTTGGACCAGCGAACAAGGAAAGAAGAGATGGGAAGAAGAGCTTTAGACAAAAAGTTAAACACAAAACACAGATACTCAGCCCTCACGGGGCGACGATATCGGTTGCTTCTTTGGTGACTCCGGAACTGTCAAGTAGTTGGGGTGCACCCGTCTCCCACCTTCAGTGAGGGAGGCACCTGCGTCCTTGAAGAAATCAGAGTATTAATGAGGTATCAATATGGTACATAAAGAGTCTCAATGGGGAAGGTTTAAAGTTTACTAAGTGCCCGTGAAGTGACCTAGGGTCAGGTCAGGGCTCCCCGATCAGGAACGCGCTTTCCGTAGGCGGAAAGATCGCCCCGGGAGGCGCCTTCGGCCCGCCACGCAGCAACAATATTCATTATTAGAGATGAGCGAACGTACTCGGATAAGCACTACTCGTCCGAGTAATGTGCCTTATCCGAGTACCGCTGTACTCGTCTTGAAAGATTTGGGACGCGCTGCGGAGCGGGGAGCTGCAGGGGAGAGCGGGGAGAAACGGAGGGGAGATCTTTCTCTCCTTCTCTCCCGCCCGCTCTGCCCCGCTCCCCGCTGCGACTCACCTGTCAGCAGCGGAGCGCCCCGAATCTTTCAAGACGAGTACAGCGGTACTCGGATAAGGCGCATTACTCGGACGAGTAGTGCTTATCCGAGTACGTTCACTCATCTCTATTCATTATGTAACATATTGGGAGACCAGCATCTAGAGTATAACATTCAGCCTGTTTGAGTTGGTAACGATTTATGAGCTAACGTAAAGCAAGAATAAGCGCGTAGTCCCTGCGGTTTAAATCAGTCCCGGAAGCGGTTCAGTGGGGAGTGTGCTCTGTCTTGTCTTTCTCGGCATCTTTTCCTACTTCTGGGGCCTCTGTAAGGCTGCTGAGGGAGATTAATTCTAGGCAATGAGGGTAGAGTTGGCCAACTCAGAATGTCTGGGGCCGGTATATTGAGAGTCTCACAAAAGGCTGGGATCTCCCCAGGTTGTCTCAGTTCTCTCAGGCTCCCCCTGTGCCGGACCTGAAGGCGGAAGGGGAACCCCCAACTGTATGTAATGTCTTGGCGACGGAGGGCGCGTCGTTTCGCTAGTGTGAATCTGGATAGATCTGGTAGGATTTGGAGGCTTGATCCTTCAAACTGTATGTCTCGACGTTCACGTGCTCCTCTCATTATCGCTTCTTTCAGTTGGAATTTATGGATTCTGCATATTATGTCGCGTGGTCTGTTGGGATCTGCAGGTCTTGGGCCAAGGGCCCTATGGCATCTATCCATCTCCAATGGGGCATCAGGTGGTGCCTCTCGTAGGTTATTGAAGATGTTCCGGACGGTCTTCTCTAGGGTAGCGGGATCCACCTCCTCAGGGAGGCCTCGGATGCGGATGTTATTCCTGTGGCCTCTATTTTCTATGTCGTCAAGTGAGTCCATAAGAAAGTGTAGTTGGTGGGATACTGTGGCTAGGGCGTCTTCGTAGTTTTGTACTCTATTAGTAAGGGATGCCACATCGCCCTCAGTTGTTGACACTCTCTCGCCCAAGTGGTGAACATCTTGTCGGACAGAGCAAATCTCAGCTTTGTATGCTGATTCTAAGTGGGTGATAAGTCTTCATGTCTTCTCTGGTGGGAATGGACTGGAGTTGGGCACGTAGCTCACGGAACTCTGTTATCGTATAATTATGGCTCTCGTTTCGGGGGGGGAGGTGTTGAGTGCTTGTGGTTTGTTTGCCGCAATCTTCGCCCCCTGTGGTGTTTCTGCGCCTCCGGACTCCTTCATGACTGTATTTAAAGTAATGCCGTTACCCACCGGTGCTTGTGTCACCCAGATGGGGCTGCAGTCGCTGCCAGGTGAATAAGGTGGGGGATGCCTGTGTTCGAAAGCGGTATTTATGTTGTGGTTGGGTGGGCTCTTCCCAGGAGCTTGGATGGTGCCTATGATTTCCTCCCTACTGGGATAATGGGCCTTCGGTGTCAGGTCTCTCATACCCTTGTATATTTGAGATTCAAATTGGGGCTGGGAGTCCAGCACTTGACATGCGGTTTCGTTTCCAGAGCTCAGTAGGTCAGCTCTGCTTCCTTCGGTTAGCGTGTGGGGCGACCCCCCGGTTATGAGCTCAGGGTTGGAAGGTATAGGGCTGTCTGCCTGGGAGAGGGTTCTGTGCAGGATATAGCCTCCATTTTGTGCATTGGTGGAGGGCAGGGTAAACAGATCCCCCTGGTGGTGGGTGACAGTGTCCCTGTTTGGGTTGCCTCTGGTGCCATAGGAGGCCAGCCGGGGGGGTTTAGGGGTGAGTGGCTGATCCCCTCCATCTCCTCTACAGTACCTTCTCCATTATGACTGGATTCCCCGGGCGCCATATTTCCCGCCATTATGGCCGCTCCTTGCCTCATGAAGTGAGTGGTGTTGGGTTCCGGTGAGGTGCTGGGCTCGTTGCCTCTTGCCTGTGTGTCAGGGCTTGTGCACCGACTGTCACCGCTCGTATCGGCAGGGGCCGCGGTGCTGGGACAGGAGGAGACTCTTCTCAGCGGCCGCTGCTGCTCGTGCCTGCTGTGGACTTGCGAATCCTCCCCCGCTCCTCTGCCAGCGCCATCTTGTACCTTCCCACCATTGGGCTCCCTCCGCCACCCGCCGATCATGAAGGCCTCCAGCCCCCGGTCCGTGGAGGTCCGGGAATGTGCTGTAGGGCGCCGCTGGGGTCTTCCCTTCTTACTGCTGCCCATCCTGGTCTCTTTTCTTGGGTAAGTAGCTGCGCTACGAGCCTCCGACGCCCCCGGTAGCAGGAGCTCTCACAGTGTGCGACTGCTCTCCGCCATGGCCAGGCCATGCCCCCCATTTATGGCAGATTAAACTTGCTAATGATTTGCATTATACTTTACGCTAGTATCTGGCCTTATTTATAGTGATTTTTATGGATTGCTAGCCCCTCCCTCTTGCACCAAGCCCTGCCCAATTTTCCAAAAGTGGCAAAAACAGACAAAAAATCACAACAATTGTGTGCATGTGGAACTAAACAGAATTCTGGCTAAACCTGTTTATGCACACCATCCTATCCCCCCACCTAAATATCCCAGCAGGCTTTGTTGGCTCAATGTCTGTTCAGAGCTTTTGTGCAGATTTGCAGTGTTATGTACAGTATATGTATATATATATATATATATATATATATATATATATATATATATATATATACACACACACACACACAAAATAAAATGGTGTTAAAAGGTACAGATATGATTTCAAGTGTAATGCATGGCTTGCAGCTATTCAATATGGTCTAGTAAATTGAGAGAACAACTGAGAATTGATATGGTAGTGTATATTTAGTTGTTTTCTCCCTTAATGAAAAAGAAGTATTATAAAACAACCTTGTTTGCACTAATTGCCTCTTTTAGTACTACTTCATTTTTTCCTTTTTTGCAGTTTATTTCCCTATCGTAATAAAATACCTGAAATGCTGTTCCCCTGAGTTTAAGAATTCCACTTTATCAAGGTGATAGTACTTCTTCAATTTACCCTTATTATTTTACTAAATAAGTCAACAAAAATACAATTGTTTGTACTGAACTAATATATTCTGTAGATTGCAATTTACAGTACCTTGCATCTTCACAAGCTATGTTCTAATTTACTCCATAAACCATAAAGAGCAGTCTATACTCTACTTACAAAATATAGATCCATTTTCCATGTCGTGTTAAAGGGGTTGTCCGACTTCTAGGTTTTTAGTAAAAAGCCTAGAAGTCGGACAATCCTATGCAGCAAAATAAGTAATAGGCATATATGTACTCACATCTCTCCCTGCTACTACTGTGTCCTGAGCTGTTACTTCTGGACTCCCCTCTAACATCCCATTCACAGGCTGCCTCAGCCTGTTTACGGTACATCACAGGCACTGCAGCGAATAACAGACCTCAGCACTCAATCACTGAGCTCTGCTATTGGCTGCAGTGCCTGTAGTCCCATAAACTGGGCGGGACTGAAGGTTGTGAATAAACAAAGTAGCAGAGGACTGAGCAACAGCTCGGGACATACTGGCAGTGGGGAGAGTTGAGTATATACCAGTTTGATATGAGCAATGGGACCTATACCTGATGCAGGTACTATTGTTATATATTTATCTACTTACTACAAAATTATTTGGTGCGGTTTGGTGTTGCATGTTATGTTTTTGTGATATATAAGGCAGTCACAATGTGCATCCCAAATTGTGTGACCTACTTATGTTAGAAGAAATCTTCATTAGGTCTATGCCATAACTTAGGCTATAATGTTACAGAGACTCACTATTAATACATTTTTGCCAACTTTATATGACTGTATTATTGCAAGGGACATCTAATATTATCAGCACCATAATCAAAACACCAATATATTTAGTAAGGTCATCCCAGCGATAATAATTCCTATGTTTTTACACAGGAACGATCATCACTGGGTCAGAGTGGGGCCGGGGATCATTCAAGCCCGACCGCCTCCATTCACAGTAAACAGGGAGTCCTTCATAGTTGTTCACTGCCCGTAGGAGGGCATGACTTGCCTATGGTATTTGAGCCGCACAATAGCTGAACTCCCACACCACCCAGCCTAATTACAGCAATTAGCCAATAAACATCATACACAATCATCACCAAATGCCAGGCAAAATAGAAAAAAGAAGGAAAAGTTCTCAGGAAGAAATCTAAGCGGCATAGGGCATTTCTTCAGCTCAGGGCTGTGGACAGAGAAGACAGACAAGATGGTACTGGCACCTGTTTATAGTAAAAGTGCGATATCGTCTGCTTCCTCTTATGCTATCATGTGTCATGAACGGTAACAGAAAGAAATATCTACCCTTGTTTCAAATAAATGATTATGTGATTGTTCCCAGCAAGATAAACCATGTAATCTTGTAGATTTGATACCTTTTAATGCCGAACAAAAATACATGATGTTACAGCAAGCTTTCAAGCCTCTTACGGTTCTGCTTCAGCCTGAAGCAGAACCCTGTGCTGATTCAAAAGCTCGCATTAACATCATGTATTTTTGTTAGGTATTAAAAGGTATCATATCTACAAGATTACTTGGTTTCTCTTGCGGGGAACAATCACATTTTGCTCTACTGGCTAACACTGTACCAAACTTTTTTCATTATAGATGAATCGGTGGATTGAAAATCCCACTTTCAATATGTTTTCCACAAAGGAGGAGATTGAATTCTATTTTGTGCACTCAGAGGAGACTCAGAAGCGGGAGAAGCAGACATTGAGCAGAGTTATACAGCAAATAGGTCAGAGAATGATAAAGGGGGAAACATCACAGGATAGTATAGATAAACATCTGAGCGAACATCAGAATATTTTAGACGACCAGGCCAGTCAGCTCATAGATATAATGGGATTTCTGCTAATAACAATGCTGCCTTTAGCCTCCCTAGATTGTCTTAAGGGAGTCCTCCTATGTTTGTTCTCAGTAGATATTGAAAAAGCATTTGGCAGGGTAAACTGGAAGTGTCTTCAGACGACTCTCAAAAATCTGGGAGCAATTATGCTAAAATATATATTACCCAATATAGTTTCCCATTGGCCTAGGTATGAGTTAACGGAAGCTTGTCCTAACCTTTCCCAATCTTTAATGGAACTATACAGGGGTGTCCGTTATCACCACTTTTGTACATTCTATTTACCATGGAAATATTGGTAATGCCTTGAGATCAAATGACTCTATCCAAGGCATAAGTGTGGGCGCTTGGAAATATAAAATTTAGCTCTTTGCGGATGACCTAATATATGTATCTAATCCTAGGATTGAACTCCCTATTATTCTATGTGAATTTTAACTATTTGGCTTTCTTGCCAATTTTAAGGTGTATGTGCAGAAAACAGAAATGTTAAATATTTCAATCTACCCAAAGGAAATCTCTGATTTCCAGTCATCATTCAAATTCCAATGGTGCTCCTGGGATGTTCGCTACTTGGGGGTACAAATACCTATGGATTCGATTAAAATAAATGATTTAAACTTTGAACCTCTTTTGCAAACTATAGAGAAAGATGTGTTATAATTCTCCTGGTTTGGTAGGATTAACACAATTAAAATGGATATCCTTCTTAGGATCCTTTTTTTGCTGACTCTCGTTATACAAATACCTGCACAATTTTTTGCAAAGATACAAGTCCTGATGCAAAACTTTATCTGGAAAGGTTCTTCTTCTTGTCTGAGCTATTCCCTTCAGACTAAAGGCCGAATCAAGGGGGTACAGGCCTTCTAGACCTAAAGCTATTTTATAGAGCTAGATTATTCAATTGAGTCCTTGAGCTTATCCACAATAATAGATCTAAATTATGGCTGGTTGAGACCCATCAGTCTCAGTTGTTGATGAAATCTCTGGCTTAAACCACCAGACAGAGGACCCTATAAGTTAACCTCTTTTCTACTTCCTACGTTGGTCCGTTACTGAAACCTGTATGCAAAAAGTTCTGTATTAATAGACCTACCCGGGGAGCAGATTCCCATATTTGAAATGCCATTGTTTCCCATTTGTATATTGAGATCAGTGTCTTTTATTTGACCAAGGAATAAAGGGCTTGTTTGAGAGAGATCCAAGAAAATAGAGGGTTGAAGCCTTTGAGTACTATCTTGGGAGATAATCCTATTCCACATGGAGCCCGGTTTTCCTAATTTTAGTTAAGCCATTTTTTAAGGTTATCTTCTACACTGGAGGCCTTGACAAGGCCCTGCATGCCGTTTGAGAACTTGTGCACTCAGTCTAGCACTCCACGTCATGTTGTTTTCACAATCTATCAGTTGGAATACCAGACATCTAAAACCTTTCATTTCATGTTAGTATTGGAGCCAGATAGTGGTCAAACTATTTCATCCTCAGATGCGGATAAGGCATTTTTTTACTCAAAATACACTCTTAATATTAATAAATGAAGTGCTTAGAAGGAGTTGTCGTTTTGCTTCAAAACTCGGCATGCACTTACATCTCAGATATATATGGAAAGAATTTGGGTTGTGGCATGATTAGATGAACGTTCTTCCCACCTAAAACCCTAAAAGTGGTTCCACCCTTGGCCTATAAAAACGCTCTGAGAGGCTACCTTTGTGTAGTGAAACTCTTTTTACACTTGCCCATTATGTGTGCTGTAGCAAGCGGGATGCACTCGCCTCGGGATCGCTGATCTCTCTTATATGGAAATGGCGCACCACACATATAGAAACTCCAGAGATGTGGCTTTCTTTATCTCTGGCTCCTGACAGACTTTATTTTCACAGCACACAGCATAGAACGAAAACACAGTTCATATGCACCCCACCTTGGGTGTGAGTTCAGGGTTGTCGTCCCTGTCGGACTCTGGCCTTTGCTAGGCCACCAGCCCACAGCACCTCAACTCTGCTGCGCTGGTCCTCTCTCTCCTGCTTCCTGCACAGCTGCCTCTTTTGTAGCTAACTCTTGCTACAACTAGGTAATAACCCTTTCTTTTCCTCTTGCAGGTATTAGAATGCCTGACTAGCACACTCTGCTGGTCATTCTGAGTAAAGCACCGCTACAGTGCTGCCTTTGAAACACATTGTCACCTCCATTTCTAATGGTGTTGTGAACAATGAAACTAGACTTCTACGGAGTGGAACTGGTTTGTCCTCACTAATTAATCCAGGTTTAGTTTGGGCACTGATGACAGTCATGTTCATGTCTGGAGACCTAGTGGTACGTGCCTCAATCGGTCGCACACAGCAAGGGTATCCCAGGAATACTGGATTTTTTAAAATTAAAATTTATTGAATTTTTTAAATAATTTTTTTAGTCTTTGAAGGGGACTTGAAGATGCAATTGTTCGATTGCCAGAATAATACACTGCATTACTTATGTAGTGCATTCTACTAAGCCAATGACAGCAGCCTATTAGACTTTGCAGAAAGAAAGTCCCAATAGGCTGAGGTACATGGCAGACATGGAGGCCTTTTCAAGCTCCCTGCTGCTATGGGAACTCATTTGTACTTTGCGATCACTTTGTGGATTGCCAATGGGTGACAGAAAGAGCCCTCTCTCCTGGTTATCTGCTTACATACTGCCATTGCTATTGATTGTGGCATGAAAGGGATTAAATAGCCAGGATCTCAGGTTTCTTCACTATTGGCTGTTAGAGCAGGAGCCTGGCTGTCAGTAGTCAGTCAAGCCACTGTCTTAAAAAGATGTATGTGCAGTTTTAAAGCCCATTAGTGATGTCAGTAAATAGACATAGCACGGTCTCTAATAGGTTGAATTAAATGGTTGCTCTATGAGTCTAGGTAAAGAACTAAGATCCAGACTGTACTGGACCAACTATTGTTGAATTTATATAGAATATTTTTTGGAATGTGGTTTTGAGAAACCAATAAAACCCAGGAGGAGGAGACACAGATTAGATATTAGAAAAAACTTTCTGACAGTGAGGGGGATCAATGAGTGGAACAGGTTACCACGGGAGGTGGTCAGTTCTCCTTCAATTGAAGTGTTCAAGCAAAGGCTGGACAAAAATCTGTCTGGGAGGATTTAGTGAATCCTGCACTGAGCAGGGGGTTGGACCCGATGACCCTGGAGGTCCCTTCCAACTCGACTATTCTGTGATTCTATGAACCCAAATTAAAAGTAAAGAACAACTGCCTGTTTACACAGGCTGATCATTATGCATGAGAGAATGATAATAGAATGAATTATTATTGTTGATTGTTTGGTCAGTGCATGCATTTAGACTGAACGATAATCGTTCAAATTCTTGTTGAATGTGGGAATCTAATTGATTTATTAGCGCATGGTAAAAGCCCCTATTCCATCAGCATGATAATCAGTGTTAATCGCAGTGCTAACCAAAATTGGGATGTCCCAATGATATAGTCATGGCCTGACTTTTGTGGATAGTTGTTGGATTTACTCAGAGTATAAATAGAAAGACGCTTTTTTGTAACCCAGCTTACTAGAATCTAAAAGAGTTGCTGCATTCACGATGAATCAGTGACTACATGAAAGGGAAAATAAGAAATTCCCATACTCATCTTCACAATGAAGATAAAATCTTCAAGCATTATTCAATTTCTTTCAAAACACAGCAGTAGAAATCTACCTACAATATGAGATGCTTATGTATATCAGGTCGGCTGCATGGGCTCTTAATCAGCAGGCCTGAAACGCGTTGGAAGCTTTTCAAAGGGACGTTTCTACTGCAATGTGTTTAAAGAGGTGGAATAAAGCTTGAAGGTTTTATCTTCATTGTCAAGATAAATGCAGGAATTTCTTCTTTTCCCCTTCAAATACTCAGAGTATACCCTAACAGATGCTTGTGCATATTTAAATACATAGCCATAATGCGCTGACATACAAACGAATGCCATTAAGTTAGCAGTTCAAAATTAAAAAGTAAAGTTATGAAACAACAAAAATATTACAAAGTGCTGTAAGTAAAAGTGGTATGAACACGTTTTTAAAAAAGCATAGAAAACACCAATTTACCATTAAAAAGGCATTTTAATAAATAGGAGTATTGCATTAAATAAATAAATAAATAATAGCTAAAATAAACCACATAACATTAAATACTTACA
Organism: Eleutherodactylus coqui; assembly: GCF_035609145.1. NCBI lineage: Eukaryota > Metazoa > Chordata > Amphibia > Anura > Eleutherodactylidae > Eleutherodactylus > Eleutherodactylus coqui. The sequence goes on along the minus strand of NC_089848.1, from coordinate 46,631,217 downwards.
AAATCCATATCAGCTATATAACATGTATTACAGGTCCGGGACAAATAGCATTTTCTTATCATTTACACCAAATTGTAGTTTATAGAAAGTTATAGAAATCAAATGGTAGCATGTGTGCAGGACTGTGCAAAGGTTTTAGGCAGGTGAGGAAACAATGCTGCAAACTAAAATGCTTTCAAAAAATAGAAGTGTTAATAGTTTTAGGTCAATTAACAAAATGTAAAGTGAATGAAAAAATAGGAAATCCAAATCAAATCGACGTTTGCTGCAGAAGAAATGTGGAATCAATCAGACACCTTCTATTTCTGAAGAAGATTCCTACTTTGCAGTATTTTTTCCACACCTGCCTAAAGCCTTTATACAGTCCTATACCTCAACCATATACATATATAGGAAAAAAATAAAATGGTGTTTATTGATCTGACTATCAGGCATAGTGGATTTCTCTTTTTCTATCCTGAATTGAGAAAAATAATTATTTAAGCTAGGGCTACATGACAACTTTGGTTATACTGTCTAGGTGTTCTCCCTAAGGAGAAAAGATAGCATTTCCAACTTTGGTCATGACACAGGTTGCATGACCAAAGATCGCTGTGCACCTCTGTGACCTTTTACGCTTGTTGAAGTTACTGAGCAATGAGACCATGGGGCACAAACTGTTATAGCAGTAACCTAGATCATAAAAAAATCTATAAAGGTTGGATTTTTTTTTGATCTGCAGGCTGCAGTCACAGCAACATTGTGAGTCGCACCGTGACTACATTGACTTCAAAGAGAATGCGAGGTCAGAAAGCTACAAAATGATCTTTGGTTGCAACACCCATGCAGTCCTAGCCCTAATCTGATTGGAAGATATGGACACCTTGACCATTTTTATTTGCTCATTTATATAAACCTTAAACATGACTTCCTTGAAAACAACCATCTTTTCTTGCACGTTGATGGCAGCTATTTTAGTAACCAGCCATACTAATTTGTATTTGTGATGCTGATCCTTCATGCACTCTGAAACACAATATTTAATGCTCTTTATTCATTCCTGAGGCTGGACACCCACTGGCGATATTTTCTTTCTTGCACTGCGAGAGCACGACAAAACTCTCGCCTCGCAGTGCAAGAAAGACGCCGAAATAGAACCGGCATATCGCTAGTGCTCTCAATGGGGCCAGCGGCAGCAGCGCTAGGCCTATTGAAAACATAGGGAGAATACCACGGACTTCTGTCACAGCTGTGGCAGGAGTTTCCTTCATCCCCGCCGGGACCACGGGGATGAAAGAATCCTCTGCCACAGCTGTGTGTCCTCCTCCTACTCCCCCCCCCCCCCCAAATACAAAATATATCTATATGGAAATACAGAGCTACAGCTCTCATGCTTCCATGAGTCCATGCTCTACTCTCAAGGTACTGTTACTGCTGGGGTTGTTGAAACTGCTGCTGCTCTCCTTCTTATGCTTCCGCCATGATTCCTCCTCCTTCTCCCAAAATAAAATTTTTCTAAAGCATAAGAAACAGCTGTAGCTCTACAGCTTTTCCTTGGAGTAGGCCCATACTTGACTATTCTATTCACCTGGTAGAATTTGTCATTTACAAACTTTATGACATGGCTTTTAAAACAAGTATCACACTTATCACAGCTGTTTCTTGGAGAAGGCTCCTGCTTGAGTGTTGTCTTCACCTGGCAGAATTTCTCCTTGCCAAATTTATGACATGGTTTTAAAAACAAGCAGCACGCCTGTTGTCTTGTGTAGCAAACTTTTTGGTCGCTGTACAGCTGTTCCTTGGAGCAGGCCTTTGTTTGAGTGTTGTTTGCAACCAAGAGAATTTATTCTTAGAATAATGCAATTTTTGATTTAGAAGACCCTTTGTGGGCCTTATTTTGTTTTCAGTTACACCCCTGTGCTACGACTGACCCAAACATCAATTTATACTATTTTGACTTATTTTTGGGAGGACCAGAATACTCCACAGATGTGTGACTATATTCCCCATGCAATTCGAGGGGCTCCTGCATTGGGTACCTTCTGCAGGGCAATTATTGAACCCTATTTTTCTCCTATTGACTTTAATGGGATATCGGCCTGATACTGAAACAAACCGGTTATTCCACTAATCGCTCATCACTAATCTACAAATGTAAAAACAGTTCTTTGAAAACTGGTAAGTAATAGCAGCAATCCAATCACTCAAAAACAGGCACTCTGTTGTTGTTTTGTTCTATGCTCTGAGCAGCCGGCAATCAGCAAATGTCTTCTACATTTTGGCTGCATTACACGATAATAGGGCCAAGTCACAGCGCATCCAACAGATGCATGCCCAGAATTATTTATGATTAGATTTGGAATAAAAAAGATTGCTCAAACTTTTACTAGTGATTTAATGTTTCATTTTTCACATATTTTAAGGGACTGAAAGCAATCCTGATAATCTGAGAAGAACCTGTTAACCTTTCTTCTATACTGCATCCATTGTAAAGCCTTCACAGTTGGCTATGTGAGACCAATAGAGTAAATGTGATGATAAAAGGCACACTGAGACATCGAATAGAATAACATGCTTTGAAAAGCATTGCTCACCTGGCAGCGTAACCATTTATAGTGTAATTGTGTGAGAATACCATGTAGACCCAAGGTACATGTGACAATAGCAATAAGGACAGATTCTTCTTACAGCAACGTTTTAACAGCTGGTATTGGGTTTCTATCAAGGATCCTGGTAAGAGGGAATTGGCTTAGTTATATGTTATTTTGCAGGTCACAGCCAATAGTATGCTATGACAAAGGATAAAGCTATGGACAGTTGGAGACCAGAATCTTGAAGTGGACAAAGAAACATCAGGACCAAAGTTGGAGGTAATGAGCATGTAAAAAGTTAAACAAGATGAAGTAGTCAATGTGCAATCGAACAAAGCAGGAGTCTCCAAAGCGGATGTGACAGTAAATACCAAAGAATTTGCAGGACTCTAGTTGGACAAACAAAGTGCACTGATTAACTCCATACAGTAACTCCTATTTCTTTACAAGAATTTTTTAAGGGCACGTTCACATCACCGTTGGAGGTTCCATTTGGAACCTGGCTCTGAATTCCATTAAAAAAAGGAGAAAATAGTGCCAAATGTAGCACAATTGCATCTTGTAGAATGCTGAATGGCTGGAAACCAAATAGATGCCATTAGTCAATGGGGTCAATTTGGCACCATTTGGTTTCTTCATATGACATTTTCATTTGGCAACTGGGTGTCATTTTTCTGCTTTCATAACAGGGTAGGGAAATGGAAGAAAAAAGCATAGATGTGAGCAAGCAGTTAATTATAGTTAAACTTAGAAGAAAATTGTTAGGAGGAAACTTACCAGCAGCGCGTCGGGTCTCGGCAGCACGCCAGTCCAGCTGTGGGGGTCCAGGCACGCCGTTCTTCCTTCCGGGTCCGGCGCCGATTCCCTTAGGGTGGCCGCGCAGCTCTGGGAGCCTTTTCTGATGTGAGTGGGTGGGTCTTCTTCCTCCACCCACCAGCATGTCATTGGCTCCACCCCTTTGCTAGGGATAATAGGCAGCAGCTGGCAAGTTTCATTGCCAGTGTTTGTTTGTATCTAGTGAGGTTAACTAGGTCTCTCTGGTCCTCTTAGTCCTGGTGCTTTAACCCTTGCCTTCCTTTGCTGTAGTTTTATTGAGCCTTTTGGGTTTCTCCTTGGTAGTATCTTCCTTAGTTTTTGTGCTCCTTTTTTCCCCTATAGTATCAGGTTATCCCTAGACAGTATAGGGACCGCCGCCCAGTTGTCCCCCTGGGTTTAGCCAGGGCGAGGCAAGTAGGTAGGGTCAGAGGTGTGGGTAGTTTTTAGGGACTCCCAGTCTTATCTCTCTACCCGCCTAACAAAAATATTATACATTTAGGGTAGTCAGTAAATCTTTAAAGGAGTGGTGCCAAGTTATGAAGTCATCCCCTATCAACAGGAAAGAAAATAACGTTGTGATAGGTTGGGCATCTCACTGCTGACACCCCCACTGATCCCGAGAATGGGGTTCAGTCGGTCCTCCAGATAATAGATGGGAGGCCATGCTGGTGCGCTGCTGCTCCTTTCACTGTCTTTGCACCATTTACTTGGGGACCAACCATATACTTGTTCTTGGGATTGGTAGGGCTTTCTGCGGTCAGCCCACAACTAGGCAGAAAGTTATCCCATATTCTGTGGAAAATACTCTTTTCCCACTAATATTTTATTTTAGCCCAAAATGTTTCATTTCCATAAAGGCTATAAGCTTTGGGCCCTATGGCTATTTCTCCTGAATACAGAAATTTCCCATATGCCCCATAATAGGATTTTTAAAAATATATTTGAAGAAATTTTCCCACAATCAACATTTAGCATCTACATCATAGGGGACAAATCTCTGATTACTGGGGACCCTAATGTTGGAACCTCCACAATCACTAAAATGGAGATCTGTATCCCCACCTCCACCCCCCATTCCTCTTTACTGTATAACTGAGGTGAAGAGGCATTTGAATGGAGTGTCAGTCAAGCATTCATGCTGCTCCCTCACTCAAAGTCTATAGGACTGACATAGACAGCTAAGCACTGTATTCTGAAGTCTCCATCAGGTTGGTAATAACCTTTATTGATATAGCCTATACATATTACACAGCACTTTACATTGGGTTCAGTTCCCATTGGGACTCACTATATTTGCATTCACCTATTAGCGTATTATTGGAGTATAGGAGAAAACTCACACAAACATGGGGAGTACATAAAAACTCCATACAAATGACTGGAACCTGGGACCCCAATGCTGCAAGACAACAGTGCTAACCACTAAGCCACTGTTCTGCCTATGCTGTTGTAAATGAGGTATGATTGCTGCTAACTGTTTTGTTGTTCACTAGCAGGATTACCCGGCTTAGCATGAGTCTATTTCATGTAACTATTTGTTTTTTGCATGCGGTTAAAGTCTTTGCTTGCACCGGATATGAAATTACAGCACCAAAGAATGGTGAAATGACTACATACCACATATTATGTACTATACAAAGACAGAATACACTGTAATCACATATAGAAATAACATATTTAAAAAAATAGTTTAAAAAAAATCAATCATAGGTAGGATAACAATACACATAGAGCCTCGTGGTGCATAGTGTTACAGCAGCAGAAATGCAGTCCTAAACTCTCACTTACGACCTGAAGGTTGCGAGTTCAATCCCTGAATGGTTCCAGTAGCTGGCTCAAGGTTGACTTAGCCTTCCAGCCTTCCGAGGTCAGTAAAATTAGTACCCAGCTTGGTGGGGCGTAATAAATTAAATTACCTGAAAGCGTTGCGGAATAAGTTTGTGTTTATTTTATTTTTCATATAAGATATAGAGTAAATAGAGAAACAGAGGCTACATGCAATATATTTTTAGTGCAAATGTATAAATGTACACAAAAGCAAAAAAAATACTATAAACATAGCAATGAACCTCTTACTATATAGACTCCTGAAAAACATGTCAGCAATGCATATACTTTTGAGAAACCCATTTTAAATAAGAAAAATAATACTTAAAGGGGTTGTCCCGCGAAACAAAGTTGGGGTATACACTTCTGTATGGCCATATTAATGCACTTTGTAATGTACATTGTGCATTAATTATGAGCCATACAGCAGTTATTCACTTACCTGTTCCGTTGCTGGCGTCCTTGTCTCCATGGTGCCGTCTAATTTTCAGCGTCTAATCGCCTGATTAGACGCGCTTGCGCAGTCCGGTCTTCTCCGTGTTGAATGGGGCTGCTCGTGCTGGACAGCTGCTCCTTGTAGCTCCGCCCCGTCACGTGTGCCGATTCCAGCCAATCAGGAGGCTGGAATCTGCAATGGACCGCACAGAAGACCTGCGGTCCACCGAGGGTGAAGATCCCGGCGGCCGTCTTCACAAGGTAAGTAAGAAGTCACCGCAGCGCGGGGATTCGGGTAAGTACTATCCGTTTTTTTTTTTCAACACATGCATCGGGTTTGTCTCGCGCTGAACGGGGGGGCTATTGAAAAAAAAAAAAACGTTTCGGCGCGGGACAACCCCTTTAAGATTAAAACCCTAGTTACCTAGTAAGGATTTTGATGAAGCCATATATATGGGTTCTGGACTTTAAACACCATACTGCTAATGCAGAGGCTCTGTTATCTTTTTACATTTCATTAAAGTTTGTTACTGCAAGCTTGCATGTTGGCTCCAGAACCCTATGTGAGCGATCTCAGATTACCGGAGAAACCGCAAGCCAGATACCAGGCCACCTCACACTGTCACACAGAGTTTAAAGAAAGCAGCAGTACATATGCTCGACCACCATTCCATTCATACTCCTCCTTAAAAGTGTGCTCAGGTCTCCCATTCTAGTGATTGGGATGGGGGTTCCCAGCAGTGGGGTGGGGGTGAGTGGGGAGCGGGGGGGAACACATCATATATTCCACGAGGAGAAAATGCCCATTGTGGTCCAACTTGCCCCTTACAATGTGTCTTCGTTAGGACATTCTCAGGCTTCATTTTCAGCATGTGGGTGCAGAGAGACGATTTTTCTATTCAGTGACTACAATATGTTAAAATAAGGAATATCAAGCAAATACTTTTAACTCTAATATGCAGACATATAGCAATTTATTTAGGTTTGTTTAAAAGCTTTAACCAAAAATATGTGAAAGTGTCTTTAGTTTGTTATTTATAACGATGCAGTAATTTTCATATGTAACTGTTAGAAGAATGTTAAACTCTTTCCAATGAATGTATTGCTATGGAAATGAACTTTACATCATACTGCCAACCTCTCATGATCAAATTCTACTAATGGGGAAAAAAACATTGCAAGTACACATTGTGAAAAAAAATTCAAGCACTCGAAAGGAGTTTACCAAATCAAATGAAACTTTAGGTGTGTGATTGTAACGTTGATATAATTAATTAATTACAATATAGGAGCAAAAGGATCGTTTATTGTGAAAAACTGAACACTTGAAGGGAGGCTCTATTACCCTCTTGTACCACCTCTAGCTTGGATACAAGATGTGATACGGGCAGGCATGGAGGCTCTAGTACCCTGTTGGGCCATCTCTAGCTTGGATACAAGATGTGATACAGGGGATGCATGGAGGCTCTAGTACCCTGTTGTACCGCCTCTAGCTTGGATACAAGATGTGATACAGGCAGGCATGGAGGCTCTAGTACCCTGTTGGGCCATCTCTAGCTTGGATACAAGATGTGATACAGGGGATGCATGGAGGCTCTAGTACCCTGTTGTACCGCCTCTAGCTTGGATACAAGATGTGATACAGGCGGGCATGGGGGCTCTAGTACCCTGTTGTACCGCCTCTAGCGTGAATGTAAGATGTAATATGTGTGGGGAGGAGGGGGGGGGAGCTGTAGTACCCTATTGTACCACCTCTAGCTTGGATACAAGATGTGATACAGGCGGGCATGGAGGCTCTAGTACCCTGTTGTACCGCCTCTAGCGTGAATGTAAGATGTAATATGTGTGGGGAGGAGGGGGGGGGAGCTGTAGTACCCTATTGTACCACCTCTAGCTTGGATACAAGATGTGACACGGGGGGTATGGAGTCTCCAGTACCCTCATGTACTGCCTGTAGCTTAGATACAAGATGTGATTCAAGGAAGCATGGAGGCTCTAGTACCCTGTTGTGCCACCTCTGGCTTGGATGTAAGATGTAATACGGGGGGGAAGAGGGTGGCATGGAGGCTCTAGTACCCTGTTGGGCTGCCTCTAGCTTGGATACAATATGTGATACGGGGGGCATGAAGGCTTTAGTTCCCTGTTGTACCGCCTCTAGCTTGGATACTAGATGTGATATGGGAAGGCATGGAGGTATACAGGTTCCGTATAGTATTCTGTGGCATATCTGTCCACATTTGCTGTAACTGAGCCTCTAGATTGTGCAAACCTGTAGGCTGTCAAAGTCCATGTCATAGATGATCCCATACATGTTCTATTCTTTGATGCATATATAATCTATGTATACAAAAAAATGGATCTGCGCTCCGAGAATAGGCACTTACAACAAGTTTTATTTACACAATGCGTTTCGTCCCTACATAGGGACTTTTTCAAGTGTTGAAAGACACTTGAAAAAGTCCCCACGTAGGGATGAAATGCGTTGTGTAAATAAAACTTGTTGTAAGTGCCTATTCTCGGAGCGCGGATCATTTTTTTTGTATACACGGACTTTACTGAGCGGCTCTCAGGCTGAGAGACGGAGGACGAACGCGGCTCCCCAGCTGACTGGCCCAGCAGGACACCAGGGAAACAGAGGCACAGCACATATAAGATGAGCCGGATAAGGGGTGTAAGTGAGGATCCCACAAACAGGATATTCACTATGCACCGGGTGAGTGCGATTTAATATAATTTATATGAGTATGATATGATGCACCGATATACTCTGGAAGCGCTGTCCTGACTTTTTGCATATTATACATATATAATCTAGCTATTTGGCATAAGCTTTCCAAAAATGACTAATTTCCTGGATTACATGAAAATTTGTTTGAAGCCCCTCTGGCTGTGTTGATGTTTTTTTGTTGAATTTTTAAACCACAATTAAAAAACACAAAAACCTGCATGCAGTATTCAAAAACCAAATGCGTTTTTAGGAAACTGCATACGCTATTAAAAACGCATGTGAATTTAAACAATACATGCATTTTTTTAAAAACTAAGTGCAGGTTTTTGATGCATTTTTTAATTGTGTGTAAAGGGTGCAGGAGCTACTCAGGTTATACCAGCGTGCTCTTTGTCACTATATACAGGATGTATAACTTATGCCAGCTGTACATATATCTATATATATAAAATTGAATGTATGTCTGTCTGCGTGCGTGTCTGCGTGCGTGCGTGCGTGTCTGTTTGTCCTTTATGCGCTACTACACCATTCATCCGATCGCCATGAAACTTTGGGAAGTTGTTAAGTACACTCCTGGGAAGATTATAGGCATAGTACAAATATCCTACGATAAATGGCGCGCGAGCGTCGTCGAAAGTTACGCCCCCCCCCCACGTAGATCGAATAAGTAAGCCACCTGCTATTGTGATGTCATCACTGATGTCATCAACATCGGACGCCCTTGAACATGCCCCAACATGTTCTATAAAGCTGCATTGTGATGTCATTAAGGCTGTATTATGACACGTACAGCTTGGAACCACTAGAGCACGCCAGCCAATTACCATTGGAGTTGGAAGTGGGTAAACAAGTACTAGGATATCTTCCTAAGAAGCCACAGCAGCCGGATAAATTGTATGTTCCACCCAACGGCTATTTTATTCAGCCCGCAAGGGGGAAGCAGCGGCCTACAAAATCTCATTCAGGTAGGTAGGTTCAGTTCTTGGAGGTTGGGGAATGCTTATGGGCAAGGCCTTATGTCTCATCCCAACTCGATTATTCAATTCTAAGCGCAAAAGAATTAGCGTCCAAATTTTATGTACGGAATTTAATTCTCTCACTTCCCAATGTCATAGAAACTTGAAATTTGGCACGAGCATTGATTATGTCATAAATAGGAAAAGTTAATGGGTCCCAACTCGATTATTCAATTCAAAGCGCCAAAGAATTAGCGTTCAAATTTTATGTACGGAATCTAATTCTCTCATTTCCGGATGTCATAGATAGATAGATAGATAGACTGTATGCAATAACCTAGATAGATAGATAGATAGATAGACTGTATGCAATGACACGTACAGCTTGAAACCATAAATACTAGAGCACGCCAGCCATTTACAGTCAGTCTCCATTGGAGTTGGAAGTGGGCAAACATGTACTAGGCTATCTTCCCAAGAAGCCACAGCAGCCGGATAAATTGGATGTTCCACCCAACGGCTATTTTATTCAGCCTGCAAGGGGGAAGCAGCGGCCTACAAAACCTCAGTGGTCGCTGCTGCCGTCATCTAGATATATAAAAACGAATGTATGTATGTATGTCTGTCTTCGCAGCAACGCGCGACGGGTACGCTAGTCTATATATATAAAATTGAATGTATGTCTGTCTGCGTGCGTGCGTGCGTGTCTGCGTGCGTGTTTGTCCTTTATGCGCTACTACACCATTCATCCGATCGCCATGAAACTTTGGGAAGTTGTTGAGTACACTCCTGGGAAGATTATAGGCATAGTACAAATATCCTACGATAAATGGCGCGCGAGCGTCGTCGAAAGTTACGCCCCCCCCCCACGTAGATCGAATAAGTAAGCCACCTGCTATTGTGATGTCATCACTGATGTCATCAACATCGGACGCCCTTGAACATGCCCCAACATGTTCTATAAAGCTGCATTGTGATGTCATTAAGGCTCTATTATGACACGTACAGCTTGGAACCACTAGAGCACGCCAGCCAATTACCATTGGAGTTGGAAGTGGGTAAACAAGTACTAGGATATCTTCCTAAGAAGCCACAGCAGCCGGATAAATTGTATGTTCCACCCAACGGCTATTTTATTCAGCCCGCAAGGGGGAAGCAGCGGCCTACAAAATCTAATTCTCTCATTTCCTGATGTCATAGATAGATAGATAGATAGATAGATAGATAGATAGATAGATAGACTGTATGCAATAACCCTGATAGATAGATAGATAGATAGATAGATAGATAGATAGATAGATAGATAGATAGATAGACTGTATGCAATGACACGTACAGCTTGAAACCATAAATACTAGAGCACGCCAGCCATTTACAGTCAGTCTCCATTGAAGTTGGAAGTGGGCAAACATGTACTAGGCCAGTGATGGCGAACCTTTTAGGGACCGAGTGCCCAAACTACAACCCAAAACCCACTTATGTATCGCAAAGTGCCAACACGTCAGGGGGCGGGGCTTATCACAACGTATGATTTTACCCCCGTCGTTCTAAAAAGGACAAGGCTGTTTCAGAATAGACCGGGTGCAGATTCTGACTGCTTTTTGGACGCGGAAATACTGCAGAATGTGCTCAGCGGAGATTTCTGTGGAAAATTCTGCAGCATTTCCGCATCTAAAAAGCAGTCAAAATCTGCACCCGGTCTATTCTGAAAGAGCCCTGCCCATTTCTGCCACATGTACACATACCCCAGCGGTAATAGTGACACCTTCACCCCAGCGATAATAGTGACATCCCACAGCAGTAATAATAGTGACACTCCCCCCATTAGTAATAAGAGTGACATACCCCAGCGGTAAACCTCAGTGGTCGCTGCTGCCGTCATCTAGATATATAAAAACGTAGTATGTATGTATGTCTGTCTTCGCAGCAACGCGCGAACATGCCCCAACATGTTCTCATAAGCTGCATTGTGATGTCATTAAGGCTCTATTATGACACGTACAGCTTGGAACCACTAGAGCACGCCAGCCAATTACCATTGGAGTTGGAAGTGGGTAAACAAGTACTAGGATATCTTCCTAAGAAGCCACAGCAGCCGGATAAATTGTATGTTCCACCCAACGGCTATTTTATTCAGCCCGCAAGGGGGAAGCAGCGGCCTACAAAATCTCATTCAGGTAGGTAGGTTCAGTTCTTGGAGGTTGGGGAATGCTTATGGGCAAGGCCTTATGTCTCATCCCAACTCGATTATTCAATTCTAAGCGCAAAAGAATTAGCGTCCAAATTTTATGTACGGAATTTAATTCTCTCATTTCCCAATGTCATAGAAACTTGAAATTTGGCTCGAGCATTGATTATGTCATAAATAGGAAAAGTTAATGGGTCCCAACTCGATTATTCAATTCAAAGCGCCAAAGAATTAGCGTTCAAATTTTACGTACGGAATCTAATTCTCTCATTTCCTGATGTCATAGATAGATAGATAGATAGATAGATAGATAGATAGATAGATAGATAGATAGACTGTATGCAATAACCCAGATAGATAGATAGATAGATAGATAGATAGATAGATAGATAGACTGTATGCAATAACCCTGATAGATAGATAGATAGATAGATAGATAGATAGATAGATAGATAGATAGATAGACTGTATGCAATGACACGTACAGCTTGAAACCATAAATACTAGAGCACGCCAGCCATTTACAGTCAGTCTCCATTGGAGTTGGAAGTGGGCAAACATGTACTAGGCTATCTTCCCAAGAAGCCACAGCAGCCGGATAAATTGGATGTTCCACACAACGGCTATTTTATTCAGCCTGCAAGGGGGAAGCAGCGGCCTACAAAACCTCAGTGGTCGCTGCTGCCGTCATCTAGATATATAAAAACGAATGTATGTATGTCTGTCTGTCTTCGCAGCAACGCGCGACGGGTACGCTAGTAATTATATACAGGAGATACGCAGGTTATACCAGCATGGTCCATAGCACTACAAACAGGGAGATGAACACTGGGACGATAAAACAGTATATGACAGCGGTCCATGGGCACCTGTTCACTGATTTCTAGTGGTACACCAGTGCCCCACACCATGACACCAGCAGTGGGGGCAGTAAGCCACTCTACGACAAAGGCAGGATTGAGGCACTCATCCCTACGTATGCAGCCACGAACATGACCATCAGTAGTGTCCAAACTAAACCTGTATTTGTTGCTGAAGACAACCCGTTTCCACTCCGTAGCAGTCCAGTTTCATCGTTTATGACACTACTGCAAATGGAGGTGATGGTGGGTGTCAAAGGCAATAAATATAATGGATCCATGAGACCAAATGTCCTTTAGTCAAACGCTTGGACATTGTTCTGACAGACAAAAGGGCGTGTAACAATGGTGTCACCTGGCTATAGATGGTGGTCAACCAAACTGTTGGAGCTGCTCATGCTTGTCAGATGATCAGACAATCCTCTCTACTGGTAGTCCATTGAAGGCATCCTAAGCCCAATCACTTTGTGTTCACACCCTCATGCAACCACTGGTCCCAACTCTTCATAACAGTCTGGTCAGAATGGCCCAGATTGTAGGAAATTTGTAGATACCACCATCCAGCTTCACAGATTCCAATAATACGCCCCCTCTCTGCCAAATTGGAGAAATCTCTTTGATTGCATCGTAGAGCCATGTTTAGTGGTCAACAAGCTCTACACAAGCGGAAAAAGAGGTCACTACACACAAGGAGCCTCCGAGAGCCTTTTTATAGGTCAAGCGAGGAACCACTTTAAGGGCCTCAGGTGGCAATACCGTTCCTCACATTACACCACAACTTTAATCATTTGCATTTCTGCTTGATAGAGTTTTGCAGCAAAATGACAATTCCTCCTAGGTGTTTGATTTTTTTTTACAAAGAGTGTAATTTCCTGAATGTATCATAATGTGGCTTGGAAGTCATGACTTTTGTTAAAAAATATTAGATTTATTACAATGAAATATGATGAATGGACTGCACAAAAGTGCAGGATTACCATACTTCTCTATGCAAGTGTTATTATTCTGCCTATTAGATCGAGGGCTTTTTCTGTACCAGCAATTTACTTTAGTAAAAGTAATTATAACTTACATAACTTTTTTAACTGCCAGTGTTTAAATAGATTGACTTGAACCTATTATGTCTGTCCAAATATCATTTAAAGGGGTAGTTGTGTTTATTTGGTAGTTTTGTGGATCTAGACTGTACTCCCGGGATTACTCCAACTACCAAACAATAGCCCTAATTCCGCATAAAAGGAAAATACTTCTCAAAATTATACAGGAAAGCTTGAGATTAGTAGTTGAAGTGGCGCTCCCTGATGTGCAGGCAGGATTCTGGCAAGGACGTGGCACCCGCGAATATATTGCAAGCCTGTGATGGACCATGGAAAAAGCTCAAGAAAACCAAAAGAATATCTACATGTGCTTCATCAACTGCATCAAGGTCTTTGACTGCGTTGATCATGACAAACTATGGCATGCTCTACAAGAGCTGGGCATATCAGCACATCTAGCCAAGCTGATAAAATCTCAAGAAGTCACTGTGAGAACACAGTATGTGGACACAGACTGGTTTGGAATCTGCAAAGGCGTCCGACAGGGCTGCATTCTCTCATCCTTCTTGTTTAACCTACAGAACTTGACGATTTGGAAACAAGCGTGAAAATAGGTGGCAGAAACATCAACAATCTCCATTAGATGGATGACACAACTCTGCTTTCAGAATCATAAGCAGGTCTGAAGCAGCTGATATGTAAGATGAAAACGTAAAATGAAAAAAATGGGCCTCTAACTGTATTTAAAGAAGACAAAAATTATGACAACTGCAAAAAATGGCCAAATTCAAATCAAAATTACCAAAGAGGCCATAGAATTTATGTGGAATTTCATCTTCCTTGGTTCAAAAATTGACTAGGCTGGAGAATCTATGTCAGAGATATAACGTAGGATAGCATTGGGGTGAAGCGCGATGCTAAACTTGGACAAAGTCTTGAAAAGTAGGCATATTGACATAGCAACTAAACGCAGGATAGAAAAAACGGTGAGAGTAACTAACAGAGAAGTCCTGAATTGTATAAGACCCAATATATCACTGGAGGGCAAGATGACCAGCCAAACAGTCACCAGAAAAATCTTTAATGGTTGGACAGATCAGCGGCAAAAGAAGACTTGGCCATCAAAGAATATGATGACTTGATACTGTCAAAACTGATACTGGCATGGATATCAAACAACTGAAAAAAAGCAGTACAAAATCAAAAAACATCGAGGGAGCTCGCCTTTAGAGTCACCGAGGGTTGTGAAGGACTAAGTGGCTACCAACAAAAACATAATATTGGTCAGAGATAGAGGATTACTAAATCCTGTGAATTCCACACGTAACCATAAGTAATCAGTCTTAGGTTGGGGTAACCTGCAACAGTACTCTGGGAAGTGATATATGTGTCTGGCACTCTGCAGAAGGTGAATTTGTGGTAGGCACTCAAGTGATACATTCATGATAGGCACTCCGGAGCAATAAATGCATTGCAGGCCACCAGGAAAGGGGTCAGATGATGTGTCTGTGGCAGGCACTCTGTTCTTAGTGAAATTTGAAGAGGCATTTGAGGGATAGTTACCATATGGGGACATTTAAAGCCAAAACACTATTCTATGGGCATATATAGTTGGCACACACTGTTAAGGAAACATTAGGAAAAAGGGAATTGCTAAGGAATAGGCATTATTAAGAAAACTTTAAACCTGGCAATGGTGTATTTTAAGGGGGTTGTCCCGCGCCGAAACAGGTTTTTTTTTTTTTCAACCCCCCCCCCCACCCCCCCGTTCGGCGCGAGACAACCCCGATGCAGGGACCTAAAAAAAAATCTGCACAGCGCTTACCTGAATCCCCGCGCTCCGGTGACTTCTTACTTACCGGCTGAAGATGGCCGCCGGCATCTTCTCCCTCGGTGGACCGCAGCTCTTCTGTGCGGTCCATTGCCGATTCCAGCCTCCTGATTGGCTGGAATCGGCACGTGACGGGGCGGAGCTACACGGAGCTACACGGAGCCCCATTGAGAAGATAAGAAGACCCGGACTGCGCAAGCGCGTCTAATTTGGCCATTAGACGGCGAAAATTAGACGGCAACCATGGAGACGAGGACGCCAGCAATGGAACAGGTAAGTGAATAACTTTTGATAACTTCTGTATGGCTCATAATTAATGCACAATGTACATTACAAAGTGCATTAATATGGCCATACAGAAGTGTATAGACCCACTTGCTGCCGCGGGACAACCCCTTTAAGTGCTGTTATGCCACCACAAAATTGGCTACTTACATGTTTTTGTGGTGTAAGTTATTACACTTGTGCGGAGATAAGAACACTTTAAACTTTATACTGGGCCCAACAATGTGTTAAACAGCTCCGCAGTGTTCACGGTATATTTAATACTATACCTTTTTCATATTTTTGGAACTAGGATAAAGCAAAAGATACAAACGGAACATGGGGCCCTTGACCATTTTCATTGCAAAATTGGCTGAAAGGTCTAATAAACTATATAGGCTACGAACTAAAATACTAGACACAGCCAACAAGCATTGAGCTGTTTCTAGAAAAGAAAGTGGGCACTTTTTTCAAATCCTAGACAATCCTTTTAACAAGTAATGAAAAGGAGTCAGAGTTATATAGACTTAAATTGGATATAAAAAGTCTACACACCCCTGTTAAAATGCCATTTTTTGTCATGTTAAAAAATCCAACAAAATGAATAATTCCAGATTTCTACCTTCAATGTGACCCGTTATCTGTTCAATAATTCTATTGAAAAACAAACTAAAATCTTTTATGGTTAAAAAATAAAAATAACAAAACAAAATATTGTGGTTGCATAAATAAATATACACTCCCTTTTATATTTGGGATGTGGTTGTGTTCAGAATTAGCCAATCACATTCTAACTCATGTTAAATAGTAGTCAGCAGTCTGCTGCCATTATTTAAAGGGATTCGAATTTACCTCATGTAAAGTTCAGCTCTTCAAGTAGGATTTTCCTAGTTGGTCCATAAGGAACTTACAACACCTCAAAGGGATGTGATTGTTAAAAGGTATCAGTCAAGAAAAGGGAGCCAAAACATGTCCAAGGCATTACATATGCCATGGAACACAGTGAAGACGGTCATCAAGAAGTGGATTAAATTTGGCTCAACAGTGAACATAAACTGGACATCCCTCAAAAATTGATGGAAATACCAGAAAAAAAGTGGTCTGGGAAACTACCAAGAGTCTTGCAACAACATTAAAGAGATGCAGGAACTTCTGGCAAGTACTGGTTGTGTATTCATGTGATAACTATCTTCCGTATTCTTGATATGTCTGGGTTGTGGTGTCGGGTAGCAAGACAGAAGCCTTTTCTAACAGAGAAAAACATCCATGCCCAGCTATGTTTTGCCAAAATCTACATCAAGTCTTCCAAAAGTATGTGGGAGAATGTATTAAGGTCTGATGAGACCAAGGTTGAACTTTTTGGCCATAATTCCAAAGGGTATGTTAGGTGCAAAGCCAACACTGTACATCCCCAAAAGAATATCATACCCACAGTGAAGCATGGTGGAAGCAGAATTATGCTTTGGGGCTATTTAACTGCATTTTAAACTAAGGCTTTTGTCAAGATGGGGGGAATTATGAACAGTTCCAAATATCAGTCCGTTTTGCCACAAAAGCTTCAGACCTCTACTGAAAAGCAGAAGATGAAGATGAATTTCACCTTTCAGCACGACAACGACCGAAAGCATATTTCCCAGGCAACAAATGAATGACTTTGCTATTAGAAGATCAAAGTTTTGGAATGGCCCAGCCAGAACCCAGACCTAAATCCAATTGACAATCTGTGGGTTGACCTGAAGAGGAAGCTACACATGAGATGCCCTCACAATCTGACAGATTTGGAGCAATTTTGCAAGGAAGAGTGGGCAAAGATTGTCAAGTCAAGATGTGCCATGCTGATAGACACCTATCAGCAATAAGATTGAATGCTGTCATAAAGTCAAAGGTTACATCAATCTAGCATTGGTTTTAGGGTGTGCATATTTATGCAACTACATTATTTAAGATTTGTTTTTCACTCTAAATGATTTCAGTTTGTTTCTCAATGGAATTGTACAGATAATAGGTCACACTGCAGGTGGAAATACATCTGAAATTATTCATCTTTGTCAGATTTATTAACATGACAAAAACATGGCATTTTAACAAGTGTCTGTAGACTTTTTATATCCACTGTACTATATGAATATCGCCATAATTAAATAAATTAACTAATGCCTAAATAGGTAGTGCCAACCCCCACCCCCACCCCCATTCATATGGCTTGTTGGGCATATGAGTGTCATAGATTAGAGTTCTCTACTGGGGAAACACCCCCTCTATAACCTGGAACAGAGAACCACTCCCTTTATGGTGGACTTTGAGTTACCCTTCTATTACAAGATAGCCATTCATCTGGATAGCCATCTTGTAATACTACATTTCCCTTGTAGTTGCTGGGGTGGGGGCTGGAGTTTCCAGGAGTTCCTGGGATTGTCTCCGATGAGACAATGCCTTCAAGTACATTGATAAATGCATAGACTACAAACAAATAGCTACAGTAACCCTGAGACTACAAGACTTTATATATGAGGAGAATGTGTATTGTGTTAGTCCATTTGCTCTCAATGTGACATAGTAGATTAATAATATGTAGACCTTTAATAGCATATGACAGTTGAGTTAATGTTAGGCTAGTGTAATAAATAACCATATAGATAATCACATGCTTTTTTGATCTGTTGCTCTCATTCATCTCTTGTAGAAGGACATTGAGCATTACTGAGATGAAAGTTCATGGGTGTAATTAACTTGTAATTATGTGTTTATATAAGAGGTCTTACTACTAATGCTAGTAACAGAGGTGACCCAGTGACAGCCTCCCATTCATTTTCAAGAAAAGGGAGTTTTTGTCACACATAATAGATGAAAGAGCGAAATTGCTTTAAATTCATGAACATCTAATCAAAAGCTATAATGACTGCAAAGGTAAAGTAAGAATGAACTAACAGAGTATAATAGGAGAATAAGAGATTCTAGTGATGCTAACTTCTAATTTTCTAAACAATTTCCATAATTAGATTGGCTTGACCTTATTGCTAATGTCCCCTGCTTTATAAAGCAGACTCTAGGATATTGTACATCCATCTAAATGCCAGCATTACAGGAAGAATTCTATTATATAAAATCCAAATAATCATTACAGGAATAATTCTGTAATCTAATAAAATATTAGAATAAAGGGATAATTAGCTAGTTTTACAGTGATTGCTAGATGTATTCACATTTATCAGTTTTATTATATCTGCATACAGTCATTTTTGAATTTTATAAATAAAAATCCATCTAGAATTAATTCATATTAAAAGTATCATAAATGTTCCCAGCATGGGGCTCCTTGCTATAATCTTTTCATTCTCAATTATTCCTATTGGGGAAGTGGGGTAAAAAATGTTAATGGTGACATAAAGTAGTACTAATTAGAGATGTAACTTAATACTTTCATAAAGTAGAGTTAATTAGGGTTATCAAATTAGGCCCCGGATCGTTATTGCATGTTTTGGATATTCTTCCTTGATCTTCTGCACATTTTCTCTCTATTTCTGCTGAGTTGGTGTTTTGTAAGAGCTGTGCCATGTGCTCTAAGACAATTGGATGTCCTACTGCTCCTCCTCGTCCTTCACAGCAAGGAATCTCAAACATGGGCTGACAGAGAGTTACTGCAGCTCCATTCTCCTCCTCACTGTCTTCTATTTACTGTATTGCTCAACAATTTAT
Source organism: Eleutherodactylus coqui (assembly GCF_035609145.1). Classification (NCBI taxonomy): domain Eukaryota; kingdom Metazoa; phylum Chordata; class Amphibia; order Anura; family Eleutherodactylidae; genus Eleutherodactylus; species Eleutherodactylus coqui. Next base: position 46,612,009 of record NC_089848.1, on the reverse strand, counting down.
TTGATGACTGAAAATTCAAACTGATAAGAAAATTCTAAATATTAATACATGGTATAAATTCTGCACCTGGGTATATGTCTCATTACCTGGACACTTCCCACCCATAACCTTAGCTGTCATTCCCTAGTCATTACCTCTTCCCCTTTCTTCTTATATACAAACCTTAGTCCTTTGACTTTGGTTTCTCCATATTTTTTTTAATGCAAACTAACTATTACGTCCACTGAGCACACATCGCCTCAGCAAGGATACAAGATGATGTCACATCCAAACAGGACGCGCTGGCTGGAGACTAAAGATACTACACAAATGTACACTGGAACACCAAAGGGAACAATTGCGTACTGGACTCATGGGCAGACATAACATAAGGACTGAACTGATGACCAAAACATGCACCAAGCAAATCTGCACACATAACCTGATGGTTATACTAGCTACTGCTAGTACAAGGCATTGGTTCATGAATTGGACAAGACACCTAAGCACATAAACCCGTAAACAAGGGTTCTCACTGTCTTGTGGGTCTCTACTCTCACAATACAACTTCTACATGAAACCTGCCAGCATATGGGGTGATCGTCCTGATAGTGACGGCTCCATGCTGGAACCTAAAGACCTACCTCGTCCTTGATGGTAAATGTTCCAAACAGAAAGGACACAGTTCACAGCAACACACCAGTGATTGCATACAAGACAGAACAGGACTGTTTATACAACTAGTCTGGCCACCTGTGCAGACCCAACGAATACATCATTATTCACACACACAGCACAGAACAAGACTGTTCATACACCTAGTATTGCCACCTGTGTAGACCCAGCGAACACCTCATTGTTCACACACACACATACACAGCACAGAACAAGACTGTTCATACACCTAGTCTAGCCACCCATGTAGACCTAACGAACACATTACTATTGACGCACACAGAACAAATATGCAAGAAAGCAAAACCCTAGAGTGAAGGGAAACCAGCATCCTCTAGCCAGAGGGGCTGGCATATATGAGCAGCAGACCAGGAGAATTAGATAGCTGGAGAACACCACCCCCAGCCAGCTCAATTATCCCACACCAAGGAGCTGTGCTGCTGGAAACCTATATAGAATAACAGATCCCAGCAGTACAACCTGACACTAACCACACTATGTCTCTACTCTGATATATGTCTTCAGATATATGTTGTTGCACCTGCCTGAAAAAAATCCTAATAGCCTTGAAGGCTTGCATATATAATTTTTCTGGTTAGTCCTCTTTCACACATAGACACAGGAAAGCACCTTTTGTTTTTGGCCGGCCATCATTGTGATGGGTGATGAGGTGCACTAAATGGCCAGTGCCGCAATCGAAAGCACATCTACAAGGCCCTATTGATTTCAGTGGGAGCATTATACCGATATGACCACGGTGTTCAAAATGCTGCATTAATTGTGGTAAAAAGCACCTGTGGGAGAGGGCTTAGCTAATAATGGTATCACCTCTATAATATTTTTTATCTTTTTTATGAGAGTATTTAACATTACATTTGGTGACTAAGAAAATTTCTAAACAATTACAGAAAAAGGGCAGAGAAAAAGGAACTGCAGGCTTCTGGAAGATGATGAAGATGTTGCTTGCACCTAACGGGATGTACTGTACTTCAGTTTTATATAGTTATATGTACTACTGATTTATATATAGAAAAGAAATGATAAGTGAATGTACTTTGCCATAGAATTTCTTTATACTTTGAAAAAAAATTCACAGAAGAAAATCCTATGTGTGTGCATGGTACATATGCAGACCTAGCAAACTTAATTGGACATTTTCTCTTTTTCTTAAATTTTTTTAAATTCAAAATTTAAGGTCCAACCTGCATTACAATGGAGTCTGATGGAGTCTTGAGTCTAGACCAATATTACAACCATTGTTTAGTTGAACAGTCAAAAGAATAAGAATAGATTCAAATGTGATAGAAAAAAGGGCAAAAAGAGAAGAAAAAAGGGGTAAAATGAGGAGGATGAAAAATAAGCAGGTAGACCATTATAAATTAGCATGTCTATAATGAATCTCCATGGATAGCCAGAAATATTGTAACATGTGTTATGCCACATCATTATTTCCATTTTCTCTGAACTCTTTCTATGGCTTCCATAATTTGAGACACTGAGCATGCATTTTCAGTTCCCAGCTGACCAGTTCCTCAAACCTGTAAATTTCTTCCACTGTCTTTATCCAAGCATTGATTTTAGCAGATTCTTTTGTTCTCCATCTCAAAGGGATAAGCAGTTTTGCTGCTTCAATTAATTGCATTGCAAGGTTATTTTTTCTGGGGATCCAGGGAAGAGATGGGAGCCAGAGCAACACTGATTCAGGAGTTAATTGGATAGAGTGAGCAGATATATATATATATCTCAATCTATTTCCAAAAGGGATTAACTCTCGCACATAAGCAGAAAATGGGTTTCAGAGAACTTGCCTCCAATTCACATTGCCAACATAAATCTGTGTCTGATAATCCTATTGATTTCAAAAAGGAGGCGTGCTGTTCTACCTAGTCAATGATTTGTATGAGTGTTCCTGGATACGAACACATCTAGAAAATCCCTGGAATCGAGACAAAATACATGTAATTTCTGGTTCTGATAATTTCCTATCCAAGTCTCTTTCCCAATCTCTAATGAACACAGGACTCCCAGAAAGATGAAAAGTAGTAATTTGGTTGTAAAACAAGGACATCAATTTCTGTGGTATTTTATCTTTATCCATGAGCTTTTCCAACCAAGTCAGGTCCTGTGCAGCTGGGAAACGAGTCACAAAAGCTTTGCATGACTAGTTGAAGTCGGCAAATTGCTAAAAGTTAAATGATTTTTCAATTTTTAGTGAGAAACAGTTATTCCAGAATGGCTGATAGTCTCAGCAAACAGGGAATAAGACTAGCTGGAACATGGGATGAAGGGTTAGATATTAACCTATGTGAGGAGTTTGGTTTCCAGAATGCCCTTAACATGCTATTGATATAATTGTGTATTTTTACTAGTTTGTTAATTCCCCATGGACCTGCTAAGATACTGGAGTCCATAAGAGCCATTTACTCTGACTCTCTTTGTTGGGTTGTCGTAAAGAGAAAAGTTGAACGTGGTAGGAAAACCAAATTTCAGTGTTTGCCTCCTATATATCACAGCCACTGTATCGAAAGCCTTTTAGGACTATTAGTGGGATTCTGTATTTAATAGCGTAATGAATGGAGTGGATAATTTTATTAGAATTATGCTTCCCTATGTGGAAAAAATCCAATTTGCTCTGGGTTTATTAATCTGAGCAGGAGCTTGCTGAGTCGCCTGGCCAGTAATTTTGCCAAAATCTTAACATTCACATGGACCAGTAATTTCCACAGTTTTCTAAATCTTCCCTCCTTAGAAATGATAGCTATATATTTCTTCTAGAGATGAATTAAGGGAGGTTGATACCTTCTTTAAGGGCTGCACACCATTTAACTAATTGTGGCAAGAAATGTGGGATACATTTTTTAGAGTAAGAAATCGAGAGTCCATTTGGACCCGTTTTTACCTATTTTCATAGAAAAAATAGTTTCCCTTATCTTTGCCTCAGTTATTGAAGATAAAAGCATTAGATAATCTTGTTCATCAAGAGTTGGAAGGATAAGGTCGTTTAGAAAATAATCAATTTCCTGCATGGATTTAGGTGAACAACCCTCCACCTCAGACTCAAAATTGTAAAGTGCATGATAGAATTTCCTAAACTCAGGTGCAATTTCCAAAACCACACTACCAGAGGCATTTTTTAATTTGTAAACGAATGAAGCATCTTTCTCCTTTTTCCATAACCAAGTCATTATTTTACCTTCCTTATCACCATGGGCATAATATCAAAACTTGGCAATCTGAAACAGTTTTGCTGCTCTAAAGTTCAAATGATTGTGTAACTGGCATAGGAGGTTATTTAATTCACTCTGGATGTGTAGAGATTTAGTCCTTTATTAATAAATTCCAGGGCATATATCTGAGCAAGGAACGAGTTTAATATTTCGGCTTTTTCATTTTTTTGAGCTCCCAGAGCAATAAATTCTCCCCTAATGAAGGCTTTATGTGCCTCCCATATTATAGATTGAGACACCTCTTCTGTCTCATTTGTGGTGAAGTAGAGCTTCACTTTTTCATTAAAGGAATTAATTGTGGCCTGGTCATCTAAAAATGTTTCATTCAGTTTCCAAATCTAGTCCCTACTTGGTAAGGTATTAAAATGAAGTGTTGCAAATACCAGAGCATGATCAGAAATAGTTGTGGGACCTATCTCAATTTTATTTACCATATCCATATGGTTTGAGGAAATAAATAAGTAATCTAGCCTTTGGCATGAGTTGTGCACGGTTATACGTGTAGACCTTTGAAGATGCAATATGTAACCTCCAAGTGTCATGCTAGCAGTGTTGAACGCTTTAGCAATTTTGGCTAAATTACACTGTGAATGAGCTGAAGATCAATTTTAAAAAGTTTTATGAGTTATTAAAAAATAAAAGGTAGTATAAGGTTAAAAAAATCAATTTCCCATATTCATAATAAAAAAGGTTAAATAAAAACACACAAAAAACATATTTTGTAAGGCTGCATCCATAAAAGTCTGCTATATCAAAGTAACACATTATTTTTTTTTGTCCGTTGGTAGGCGGACTTTAGGGCCCTGTCTGTTTCCACCCGATCTGTATCCCTTTGTCCATTGGTAGGCGGATGTTAGGGCTTTGTTCCATGTATCACTCTTTCAGGGATGTTCAGGTCTGAGGTTCCAGTGCGGTGCCGCCTTTATCGAGGCGATTCCTCCTCCTATAACTAGGGCCTTGCCATTCTCCCTGCAGCCTAGGGTCAGTCTCCCATTCTGTGTTCTGAGTTCCAGCTCTGTCCGTTACCCATCCTGCATTTTGCAGCTTGAATTCTGTCCCAGTGTCCGTGCTGTGGTGAGGTGCGCCCAGCGGATGTAATAAAAAGGACCAGCCTAACCGTTTGCTGCAGACCCCTGTTGTATGTACCTGTGTTGTTGGCCCTCTCCTGCTGTACGTCTGGTAATAGTCCCATATGCATAAGTCCTATGGGTCATTGTGTCAGTAGGAGGGTTGCCATGTTTCCCCTCTGGACTAGTGTATTTTTCCTTGCAGGCTACTTTGACTGAGGCTGTTAGTGTAAGGCACAGTGGTCCTTGTTTTAGGTGGAATAGTTGTTACTCTCCCATTTTGCCATCTTTGCCTTGGTCTCAAGGACTTCATAGATAAATTCTGTACACGTGTGCGGTTTGCAGGCGTTGCATAATTTTTTTATGCTTAAAGGGGCAAGAGGCCCCTTTTTTAAAGGGGAGGTACTGTTAGGTTGTGCTGCTGGAGCCTGTAGTACTATGGTTTCTAGCAGCCCACAGGTGGGAAATGATTTGCAGCTTGCTGTGTGTTTAGTGACCTTGTCTGTTGCAGCTTGCTGTGTGTTTGGGACCCGCAAGACAACGAGGAGCCTTGATCGCGGCTTGTGAGCTTAAGCATTTTGGCCAATATACGAACCAATACTTTTTTGTCAGTCTCTATGTTATGTCTGTCCGTCAGTCCAGTCCGCAATATGTAGTTCTCTGTTCAGTTGGTGTTTCCGTCAGCACGTCCAGTCTGAAGTCCGTCTTAGGTTTCCTTGTTTGTTATACCCCCATGTTTGGACACGTTCATGTGGGCACGGTGTTTGTTTGCTCACACAAAAGTAACACTATGTTCCTAAGAAAATGTGGAGTATTTTAGCTTTCCATACTGGTCATTGAGCCCTCAAAATATGCACTTGCCATTTTAGCATAAAATCACAATATTGACAATAAATGATTGTGACAAGTTTTCTTCCTTCCTGCCCCTTATTGCACATAGAATCCTAGAATGGTAGAGTTGGAAGGGACTGGTCAAACTCCCTGCTCAATACATGATTCACTAAATCATCCCAGACAGATGTCTATCCAGCCTCTGTTTGAAGACTTCCATTGAAGGGGAACTCCCCACCTCCTGTGGTAACCTGTTCCACTCATTGATCACCCTCACTGTCAGAAAATTTTTCTAATATCTAATCTGTATCTCCTCCCTTTCAGTTTCATCCCATTGCTTCTAGTCTTTTTTTGTGCAAATGATCCCTCTGCACTGTGACAGTCCTTCAGATATTTGTAGACAGTTGGGATGAGCGAGTATACTCGCTAAGGCACTACTCGCTCGAGTAATGTGCCTTAGCCGAGTATCTCCCCGCTCATCCCGAACGATTCGGGTGCCGCCGCGGGGCGGGGAGCTGCGGGGGAGAGCAGGGAGGAACGGAGGGGAGATCTCTCTCTCCCTCTCTCCTGCCCGCTCTGCCCTGCTCCCCGCCGCAACTCACCTGTCAGCTGCGGCAGCCCCCGAATCTTTAGGGATGAGCAGGGAGATACTCGGCTAAGGCACATTACTCGAGCGAGTAGTGCCTTAGCGAGTATACTCGCTCATCCCTAGTAGACAGCTATTGAGTCTCCTCTCAGCCTTTTTTTTGCAAGCTAAACATTCCCAGCTCCTTTAACCGTTCCTCATAGGACACAGAGGATTGGAGTGGAAGCCATTCCTCCAACCTCTGTGTAATGGCCGAAGACTGTAATTTCAGGCATGGCTCTGATTGAAGCAGTGGCTTCTGTTCTGACCCCAGTACTTACCTCTGCTGACAGCGGGACAGCTAATCAGCCTGGGTCCTGAGTGGTGAACCCCAACCGATCAACATGTGAATGCACCCGTGAATCCACTCTTGTGGATCCACACAACTGGGGCCTTGTGTGGCTCTGAGTGTTAAGGCAGCAGTATGCAGTCCTGAAGGTTGTGGGTTCAATCTCCACATGGCTCAGGTAGCCTTGCATCCCCCTGAGGTCAGTAAAATGAGTACCCAGCTTGATAGGGGTAATAAATAAATTACCTGAAAGCACTGCAGAATTAGTTGGTGCTTCACAAGTAGCAAGTCCCTTCCCCTTCATGTGAATGCACCTGAAAATTTCCTTCACATTAGCATTTTAATCTCACAAGTTTTGAGCATTGTGAGACACATGAAACGCGCCCAAAAATAAAATCCATTAAACATGATTATTATTATTTGATTTTTCTCCCACAGCCAAACTGCGAAATAGAAAGATTGCAGTATATGAAATTTGTGGCAGTGATCTTGCCAATTATTATCTATGCTAGGTTTACCTGCAGATGTTATTTTCGTGAGAGTGCAATTTTCTTTCCTATTGAAATAGCATGTAATTAGAGATGAGTGAACGTACTCGTTTCGAGTAATTACTCGATCGAGCACCGCGATTTTCGAGTACTTCAGTATTCGGGTGAAAAGATTCGGGGGGCGCCGGGGGGCGGGGGGAGGCGGGGCGGCACGGGTGGTAGCAGCGGGAACAGGGGGGAGCCCTCTCTCTCCCTCTCCCCCCCACTCCCCGCTGCAACCCCCCACTCACCCACGGCGCCCCCCGAATCTTTTCACCCGAGTACGGAAGTACTCAAAAATCGCGGTACTCGGGCGAAAAAGGGGCGTGGCCGAGTACGCTCGCTCATTTCTACATGCAATGTTTACGCACATGTAAAACACATGTGAAAATCGCATGAAGAGCGATGCAATGCAATATGTTTTTCTTGAAAAATGCATTGCCCCCGCATAGAAAATTGCATGTTAAAGAATGCAATATCGGTTCAAGTTTCTCAGACCGATATCACACTTGTCTGTGTGAATCTGGCCTAAAAAGGAGCGCTAACTAGCTCCTGATGTGTGTTTACGATAACAGATGTATCTCGAAAATGTAGAAAGTTGCTTCGGTCATTAAGAGCTGCTATTAAGTAAACACAGAAGAAAGTTGGCTGGTAATTAAAATTGTTCCATGTGCCTTTGGGATTGCTGAACTGAATATGCTGATATCTAGCTGAGAAAAATGATGCACTAAAAATTTCAGATCAGTAGTATTGGCAGATGGTAAACTTACATGAAATATAAAGTGTGAAATCATTTCAGACATTTTAACCTTTGAGTTTGTAGTTAATTAATTGCTACAATTATTTAAGGCTATATAGTATTTCCTATGAAACATTGCATTATAATTGGCATTTAGATGTGAATCTTAAAAGATGTTCTCAATTTAGATGCTTTTTGAGTGGAAGCGACTTTTAAAGAGAATTTGTAAACTTTCTAGACTGATATATTTTAGTAAACAAATGAAGAGTAAGTGATTTGGGTTCAGCTACTATCGTGTTTTCCTGAAAATAAGACACTGTCTTCAATTCATGTCTAATAATACTTACGTAGCAGCCAGCGTTCAGGTCTCTCGCGTTGGGCTGCGGTGCTGCTGCAGGCTGCTAAGTCCTCCTTCACGCCAACAGAGCAGTTCTTCCTAGAAGCAGGGCTTGAATACCCCACTTCCAGCAAGCTAATGCTCTGATTGGTTAATCTAGTGCCATAACGGCCAATGAGAACCGGCGCTTGATTAACCAATCACAGCCATTGAATGACATCATTGAATGGCTATGATTGGTTAATCCAGCACCAGATTTCATTGGCTGACACAGTGCTGGATTTAGCAATCAGAGCAGTAGCTTGCTGGAAGCCGGGTATTCAAGCCCTGCTACCAGGAAGAACTGCTCTGTCGGGGTAAAGGAGGACACGGCAGCCTGCAGCAGAGCCGCAGCCCAGCATGGGGACCCGATTGCCGGCTGCTAGGTGAGTATTGTTTTTTTTTGTTTTTTTTACATGTAGCCTAGCTAGGGCCTATTTCCGGGGGAGGGCTTATAGTTCAAGCTCCCCCTCCTGAAAATTGGGGTAGGTCTTATTATTGGGGAAACACAGTATGTAGGTTGCAGAAGCAAAAAATCATAACTTTAAAAACTCAAACCAAACAGCAGTCTGAAGTCTTTTTTTACACATTTTAGGTGTTCCCGAGCGCGATATCAGGCTCAGTTTCACGGCCAGACATCGCGATCATTCATGTGAAATTGCGATCCTCTGGCACGTGTTTAATGCACGTCAGAGAATCACAAGTGTTTCTCACTTATTTCAATGGACAACTATGCATCACACCCGTGTGCACATCACACAGCATGCAAGTGCCATGCAATGTCTTTAAGGTACAATGGGTGAGGCTTTCCGCGGAACGCCCAAAGATACGATATACTGCGATTTATATTCTTGAAAAAAATGCTCATATGAGTAAGTCCATTCAAGTGCATGGAGTTCATATTAGTGCAAGTTTGTGCGTCTCACAACACACAGAGGTGCCTGGATGCCTTTCTTGAGTGATACAATATTATATGTTGCAATCATTATTAACTTCAGAAGGATTGGTTATCCAGAGATTATTCCATTTGCCAGATTGGAGTCATGAAGGCATTTTTTCTCTTTAATGGGGAAAATTGGCTTCGACCACATTGGGTTTTTTTTGCCTTCCTCTGGATCAACATTGAGGGATAATAGGCAAAGGGTGGTCACACTAAATTTTGATGTGATTTACATTTCTCTTTTGTTTATTCCTTCTACATTTTGTTAATTGGCCAAAAATCTATTAACACTTCTATTTTTGAAAGCATTCTTACTTTGTAGCATTTTTTCCACACCTGCTGTAAACTTTTGCCCAGTACTGTAAGTGATCACCAGGACTTCCCATTTAAGTGCCATCATGTAAAGCTTGCACATATTGTTAGCTCTGTATATCACCACCTCCCAGCAAATCTTGTAATCAACATTCATGAACAGGATCAGGACCTGCAGTAGGCATAAAACGTGTATGGTCTGGTTTGTACTTAAAGAGGAATCAGAGCAAGCTAAAATTCTAAGCAAAAGCATTCAGTGCAGTGGCCAAGGGTGCCAACATGATGGAGAATAAAGCTTCTCCAAACTGGGAAGACAATTCACCTCTGCATATCATGAGGGTAAACTTCTATGGAATGTATGACCATGAAATTTTCAGCTTAACTTAAAGGGGTTGTCCCGCGGCAGCAAGTGGGTCTATACACTTCTGTATGGCCATATTAATGCACTTTGTAATGTACATTGTGCATTAATTATGAGCCATACAGAAGTTATAAAAAGTTTTTCACTTACCTGCTCCGCTGCTGGCGTCCTCGTCTCCATGGTTGCCGTCTAATTTTCGCCGTCTAAAATGGTCGAATGGCCAAATTAGACGCGCTTGCGCAGTCCGGGTCTTCTTATCTTCTCAATGGGGCTCCGTGTAGCTCCGCCCCGTCACGTGCCGATTCCAGCCAATCAGGAGGCTGGAATCGGCAATGGACCGCACAGAAGAGCTGCGGTCCACGGAGGGAGCAGACCCCGGCGGCCATCTTCAACCGGTAAGTATAGAAGTCACCGGAGCGCGGGGATTCAGGTAAGCGCTGAGCGGTTTTTTTTTTAAGTCCCTGCATCGGGGTTGTCTCGCGCCGAACGGGGGGGGGGGGGGGGGTTGAAAAAAAAAAAACCCGTTTCGGCGCGGGACAACCCCTTTAAAACAATCATTCATTGAAGTGACGAAACACAATTAAATGTGGTACAAGGCATGTATGTCAGTTCTGTTTGGTGCAAATTGAGGCAGAATTCCAACGCACTTAGCTTACTAAATCTCACCCATTATTTACTTCTCCTTTTTTGGGGGGCGGGACTACATGTTATATAATAAAGTATATTGATTTTCTTATAGATATCAAGTTTGACCAGTTTGAGGTTTTCTCTGTTAATAACAAAAACTCATTTTTACTGTTCCATGATGGAGAAATGTATTTGCTTGCCTCTATCAGGAAGTTCTGTTATTTTAAAACCCCAAAAGACAAGTTGAATTAGAACCCAAAACACCTATAATTGTCTTAGGTGACCTTAACATAATGGCATGCCCCCCCAAAAAAACAGAAAAACCCCTTCAGGCAAATTGACTACCCCTAGAAGTATTGAAACGTTGTTGATCCAATTTCTAAAATACTTTGATCCATGGAGGATTAACCAGAGGGAAGAGAATTCACCCATTTCCCACATGCCTATAATTGCTCATCTAGAATAGATTGCACAAATCTGTACACCAATATGTCCATCCTTACTTATGCTTGAATTTCAGGACACCAACTTCCCAGGTTACAAAATCAGTATTCTTGCACCTGCAAGATGGTCTCTCTTTCCACACTGCCAGCATTGAGGCTCCTTCCACCCTGCATGTTCACCTGGGTAAGCTCTTGTCTCCTAGCAGTGGGTAGCATTCTAGACAGGTATCAGGAATCTTCATAATACAAGTTTTTGGTTGCAAGCGATTCTATTTGAGCCTTCACTTCGGGCAGTTTTCATTCGCGGAACATCGGTCCTACTGCAGCTGCCAGTTCATTTCCTCTCAAGCTTCCTCCCATCTTGGCATAAAGTCGCCTCCCATGGTCTGAGGTCTCGCAGCAAATGGGCTATAACTTTCATATTTGCTTCTTACAATGGCTTCTGTTAGCAGTCTGTGGAAAGTAAGCAAAGGGTCAACCAAGGTCCTTTCTCATAACTCCCATCCTATAAGGCTGCCACATATCTCAATGATAAACTGATCTTTTAGAACCAGATCTATATGTCCCATTGTATTCAACCCATATGGATCTTTCTTTTGAAACCTAGTTAAAATCTCTTGGACGCCATTAGCATATTCAGGAAAATCCTCAATCCTCATCTTATGGGTACTGAGTTCTCAAATTGCCTGCACTAGCAGTTTTCTCATATTTATCTTTGAGGTGCTTAATAATTTTCTCAATTATTTTGTTCTTCAGCTCAGGCCATGGTAATCCTTTTTTTTCCTTCCCTTCTAAAATTACCTCCATCTTGGAGGTGGCATTATATAGGCAAACAGTACTCTGCAACCTAGCTACCCAGTCTGTAAAAATCATATTTCTCTCATCAAATCTAGTGAGGTGAACTAGATGGACATTGTCTTCATTCAGCCTAACATACTACGTTACTATGTTAAAATAGCTTCTACCCATAGTGCACTTGCAAGGGTTCTGCTACTAGCTGAGGTAACTGCTGTTGCCATTTGGACACTAACTGTGACCCTCAATCTCTGAAATCGTATCCTGCTGACTATGCAAATAATTTTGTGGTTGGAGATATAGCAATGCAGGATTCAGGATACAATACAGCAGATGGAGTAACCAAAGTAAACAATATTTATTTACAGACACAGAAATAAAAATAAGCAGATAATAGTGAGCAAACAATTTTATTGGAATTTAGGTAGACTCTAGATATTATAAACTATACTGTAATAATATGTCAGGCCTAATTGCAATGTTCTTTAACTATGATTAGTAGACTCTAATGGAAACAAAAATTATGGAATGTGGTTCACAGTCTCGCTTTGAACAAAGGTGGTTACACCTCCGAAACCCTTTTACCTTGGAGAATCTCTTAGTCGTGGTACATAATGCTCAAGTAGTGGCAACTTGTCTCTCACTGTCCTTATACGTACTACCGATGCTGCATGAAGCCTGGCTTCCCTAACTGTCTCTCTAGTTCTATCAGAGTGCACACTTACAGTCCCTAAATGAGGCAGGCCTCACTTTCGGTTCATTGTGAGGAAGATGCTGCTTTGACCAACCAGTTCCCTTCCATGGCATTGTTCAAGGTCAGGAGCGCTACTCCAAACTCTTCTATTTGTCTGTTGGCCATTATGGATTGTGGTCCTCCTCAGCTTGGTGTGGTGGTACTGCTGCAAACTCCCCTCTCAGTAGTTCTTTCAGCAGGAGACATTTAATGTCCTATGTTGTAAAGCTAAAAAAGACTAGTGTTAATTCAAGAAAAAAGAACACAATCACAACTTAAGACAAGTATACAAAGCCTTTTCCATCTACCAAAGCAAACATAGACCTTGACAGGGTTCAAACAGGAATACAAACTCTGATTGAAATGGCACGAAAATAATCACCCATCCAAGATAGAAAAAATGTTTGAGGAATTCTTCCAAAATCTTTACAATATAATTTACCTCAAATGAATCCCTCTCATGAGTGGTTGAGCCGTGAGATCTCCCCACCCTCTGAGGGCTGATTAATAGAGATGAGCGAGCACCAAAATGCTCGGGTGCTCGTTACTCGGGACAAAAATTTTGCGATGCTCGAGGGTTCGTTTTGAGTAACGAACCCCATTGAAGTCAATGGGCGACCAGAGCATTTTTGTATATCGCCGATGCTCGCTAAGGTTTCCATTTGTGAAAATCTGGGCAATTCAAAAAAGTGATGGGAACGACACAGCAACGGATAGGGCAGGCGAGGGGCTACATGTTGGGCTGCATCTCAAGTTCCCAGGTCCCACTATTAAGCCACAATAGCGGCAAGAGTAGGCCCCCCCCCCCTCCCAACAATTTTTACTTCTGAAAAGCCCTCATTAGCAATGCATACCTTAGCTAAGCACCACACTACCTCCAACAAAGCACAATCACTGCCTGCATGACACTCCACTGCCACTTCTCCTGGGTTACATGCTGCCCGACCCCCCCCCCCCCCCGCACGACGCAGTGTCCACAGCACACACCAAAGTGTCCCTGCGCAGCCTTCAGCTGCCCTCATGCCACACCACCCTCATGTCTATTTATAAGTGCGTCTGCCATGAGGAGGAACCGCAGGCACGCACTGCAGAGGGTTGGCACGGCTAGGCAGCGACCCTCTTTAAAAGGGGCGGGGCGATAGCCCACAATGCTGTACAGAAGCAATGAGAAATCCAATCATGTGCCACCTCCATCAGGAGCTGCACACGTTGGCATAGCAATGGGGAACCTATGTGCCACACACTATTCATTCTGTCAAGGTGTCTGCATGCCCCAGTCAGACCGCGGTTTTTTATAAATAGTCACAGGCAGGTACAACTCCGCAATGGGAATTCCGTGTGCACCCACAGCATGGGTGGCTCCCTGGAACCCACCGGCGGTACATAAATATATCCCATTGCATTGCCCATCACAGCTGAGGTAATGTCATGTTTAATGCAGGTGGGCTTCGGCCCATACTGCATGCCCCAGTCAGACTGGGGTTCTTTAGAAGTGGACACATGCAGTTACAACTCCGTGTGGACCGACAGCATGGGTGGGTGCCAGGAAGCCACCGGCGGTACATAAATATATCCCATTGCAGTGCCCAGCACAGCTGAGGTAATGTCATGTTTAATGCAGGTGGGCTTCGGCCCACACTGCATGCCCCAGTCAGACTGGGGTTCTTTAGAAGTAGACACATGCAGTTACAACTCCGTGTGGACCGACAGCATGGGTGGGTGCCAGGAAGCCACCGGCGGTACATAAATATATCCCATTGCATTGCCTTGCACAGCTGAGGTAACGTCAGATAAAATACAGGTAGGCTTCGGCCCACACTGCATGCCCCAGTCAGACCGGGGTTTTTAATACATAGACACAGGCAGGTACAACTCCCTAATGTGAGGTCTGTGTGGACCGACAGCATGGGTGGCTCCCTGGAACCCACTGGCGGTACGAAAATATATCCCATTGCAGTGCCCTGGACAGCAGAGTTAACGTCTGATTAAATACAGGTGGGCTTCGGGCCACACTGCATGCCCCAGTCAGGCTCGAGTTTTTTATAAGTATACACAGGTACGTACATCTCCCTAATGGGAAGTCCATGTGGACCGACAGCATGGGTGCGTCCCAGGAAGCCACCGGCGGTACATAAATATATCCCATTGCAGTGCCCAGCACAGCTGATGTAACGTCAGCTTTAATGCAGGTGGGTAAAAAATTAATTGGATTACACTGTAGGCGAGGGCCCAAAAAAATTGGCGTACCAACAGTACTAATGTACGTCAGAAAAATTGCCCATGCCCAACCAAGAGGGCAGGTGAAACCCATTAATCGCTTTGGTTAATGTGACTTAATTTGTAACTAGGCCTAGAGGCAGCCCAGTTAAAATAAAAATTGGTTCAGGTGCAAGTTTCAACGCTTTAATGAGCATTGAAACGTATAAAAATTGTTTACAAAAATTATATGACTGAGCCTTGTGGGCCTAAGAAAAATTGCCCGTTCGGCGTGATTACGTCAGGTTTCAGGAGGAGGAGCAGGAGGAGGATGAATAGAATACACAGATTGATGAAGCTAAAAGGTCCCCGTTTTTGATGGTGATAGAGAACGATGCTTCCATCCGCTGGTGCAGCCTACGTATTGTTTAGGTATCGCTGCTGTCCGCTGGTGGAAAAGAGAAGTCTGGGGAATCCAGGCTTTGTTCATCTTGATGAGTGTAAGCCTGTCGGCACTGTCGGTTGACAGGCGTGTACGCTTATCCGTGATGATTCCCCCAGCCGCACGAAACACCCTCTCTGACAAGACGCTAGCCGCAGGACAAGCAAGTACCTCCAGGGCATACAGCGCGAGTTCAAGCCACGTGTCCAGCTTCGACACCCAGTAGTTGTAGGGGGCAGAGGCGTCACGGAGGACGGTCGTGCGATCGGCTACGTACTCCCTCACCATCCTTTTACAGTGCTCCCGCCGACTCAGCCTTGACTGGGGAGCGGAGACTCAGTCTTGCTGGGGAGCCAGAAAGCTGTCAAAGGCCTTAGAGAGTGTTCCCCTGCCTGTGCTGTACATGCTGCCTGATCTCCGCGCCTCCCCTGCTACCTGGCCCTCGGAACTGCTCCTTCGGCCACTAGCGCTGTCGGATGGGAATTTTACCATCAGTTTGTCCACCAGGGTCCTGTGGTATAGCATCACTCTCGAACCCCTTTCCTCTTCGGGTATGAGAGGGGAAAGGTTCTCCTTATACCGTGGGTCGAGCAGTGTGTACATCCAGTAATCCGTAGTGGCCAGAATGCGTGTAACGCGAGGGTCTCGAGAAAGGCATCCTAACATAAAGTCAGCCATGTGTGCCAGGGTACCTGTACGCAACACATGGCTGTCCTCACTAGGAAGATCACTTTCAGGATCCTCCTCCTCCTCCTCAGGCCATACACGCTGAAAGGATGACAGGCCAGCAGCATGTGTACCCTCACCAGTGGGCCAAGCTGTCTCTTCCCCCTCCTCCTCATCTTCCTCCTCCTCCTCCTCCTCCTCACCGCGCTGAGATATAGACAGGAGGGTGCTCTGACTATCCAGCGACATACTGTCTTCCCCGCTCTGTTTCCGAGCGCAAAGCGTCTGCCTTTATGCTTTTTCAGGGAACTTCTTAAGAGGCATAGCAGAGGAATGGTGACGCTAATGATTGCAGCATCGCCGCTCACCATCTGGGTAGACTCCTCAAAGTTTCCAAGGACCTGGCAGATGTCTGCCAACCAGGCCCACTCTTCTGTAAAAAATTGAGGAGGCTGACTCTCACTGCGCCGCCCATGTTGGAGTTGGTATTCCACTATAGCTCTACGCTGCTCATAGAGCCTGGCCAACATGTGGAGCGTAGAGTTCCACCGTGTGGGCACGTCGCACAGCAGTCGGTGCACTGGCAGATGAAACCGATGTTGCAGGGTGCGCAGGGTGGCAGCGTCCGTGTGAGACTTTCGGAAATGTGCGCAGAGCCGGCGCACCTTTCCGAGCAGGTCTGACAGGCATGGGTAGCTTTTCAGAAAGCGCTGAACCACCAAATTAAAGACGTGGGCCAGGCATGGCACGTGCGTGAGGCCGCCGAGCTGCAGAGCCGCCACCAGGTTACGGCCGTTGTCACACACGACCATGCCCGGTTGGAGGCTCAGCGGCGCAAGCCAGCGGTTGGTCTGCTTTGTCAGACCCTGCAGCAGTTCGTGGGCCGTGTGCCTCTTCTCTCCTAAGCTGAGTAGTTTCAGCACGGCCTGCTGACGCTTGCCCACCGCTGTGCTGCCGTGCCACGTGACACCGACTGCTGCCGACGTGCTGCTGCTGACACATCTTGATTGCGAGACAGAGGTTGCGTAGGAGGAGGAGGAGGAGGAAGGTGGTTTAGTGAAGGAAGCATACACCGCCGCAGATACCACCACGGAGCTGGGGCCCGCAATTCTGTGGGTGGGTAGGACATGAGCGGTCCCAGGCTCTGACTCTGTCCCAGCCTCCACTAAATTCACCCAATGTGCTGTCAGGGAGATATAGTGGCCCTGCCCGCCTGTGCATGTCCACGTGTCAGTTGTCAAGTGGACCTTGGCAGTAACCGCGTTGTTGAGGGCGCGTACAATGTTGCGGGAGACGTGGTCATGCAGGGCTGGGACAGCACATCGGGAAAAGTAGTGGTGACTGGGAACTGAGTAGCGTGGGGCCACCGCCGCCATCATACCTTTGAAAGCCTCCGTTTCCACAAGCCTGTACGGCAGCATCTCCAGGCTGATAAATTTGGCTATGTGCACGTTTAACGCTTGAGCGTGCGGGTGCGTGGCGGCGTACCTGCGCTTGTGCTCCAACACTTGCGCTAGCGACGGCTGGACTGTGCGCTGAGAGACATTGGTGGATCGGGTCGAGCACAGCGGAGGTGAGGGTGTGGGTGCAGTCCAGGAGACGTAGTGCCTGTGTCCTGAGAGGGGGGTTGGATCTCAGTGGCAGGTTGGGGCACAGGGGGAGAGGCAGCGGTGCAAACAGGAGGCGGTGAACGGCCTTTGTCCCACCTTGTGGGGTGCTTGGCCATCATATGTCTGCGCATGCTGGTGGTGGTAAGGCTGGTGGTGGGGTGCTTGGCCATCATATGTCTGCACATGCTGGTGGTGGTGAGGCCGGTGGTGGTGGCTCCCCGGCTGATCTTGGCGCGACAAAGGTTGCACACCACTGTTCATCGGTCGTCTGCACTCAAGTGAAGAACTGCCAGACCTTTGAGCACCTCGGCCTCTGCCGGGTGGCATGGCACGAGGGGGCGCTTTGGGAAACAGTTGGTGGATTATTCGGTCTGGCCCTGCCTCTACCCCTGGCCACCGCACTGCCTCTTCCAACCTGCCCTGCTGCTGCACTTGCCTCCCCCTCTGAAGACCTGTCCTCAGTAGGCGTAGCAAACCAGGTGGGCTCAGTCACCTCATCGTCCTGCTGCTCTTCCTCCGAATCCTCTGTGCGCTCCTCCCTCGGACATACTGCAATTACTACTACCTGAGTGATAGACAACTGTGTCTCATCGTCATCGTCCTCCTCACCCACTGAAAGCTCTTGAGACAGTTGCCGGAAGTCCCCAGCCTCATCCCCCGGACCCCGGGAACTTTCCAAAGGTTGGGCATCGGTCACGACAAACTCCTCCAGTGGGAGAGAATTCGGAACCATTGCTGCCCATTCTGGGCAGGGGCCCGGGAACAGTTCCTGGGAGTCTGCCTGCCCCTCAGAATGTGTCATTGTAATGGAGTGAGGAGGCTGGGAGGAAGGAGGAGCAGCAGCCAGAGGATTCAGAGTTGCAGCAGTGGACGGCGCAGAACTCTGGGTGGTCGATAGATTGCTGGATGCACTTTCTGCCATCCGCGACAGGACCTGTTCACACTGCTCATTTTCTAATAAGGGTCTACTGCGTGGACCCATTAATTGTAAGATGAATGTGGGGACGCCAGAAACGTGCCTCTCTACTAATCCCGCAGCAGTCGGCTGCGATACACCTGGATCAGGAGCTCGGCCTGTGCCCGAACCCTGACTTGGGCCTCCGCGTCCTCGCCCGCGTCCACGTCCTCTAGGCCTACCTCTACCCCTCAGCATGGTGTATTACCAGTAGTGCAGAAACAGAACGCTGTAATTAAATGTGCCGCTTATTGGCCTGTGGTTGGAGGCTGACTTCGCTTACGGAACGCACAGCAGAGCCAGGAAAGAATTTTGCGCAAGCCTGCTGTAACACTTAGCTGGCTGCGTATTAATTTGGACTACTACCCCAAGCAGAGACGCAGTACACTCAGGACGGTCACAGGCAGCCCAAATAGAATGTTTTTTCCCAAATTTTTTTGGAAAAGCCCACTGCCTATATAGACAGTATACGTCTTTCACCTTTTTTACTGTCCCTGCCTCAGCACTACTGGCCCTATACTATGTAAAATTACTGCAGACTGTTTCCCTCTGGACAGGATGACAGCGGTTATGTAACGGGCAACGCAGAGCCAGGAAAGAATTTTGCGCAAGCCTGCTGTAACACTTAGCTGGCTGCGTATTAATAATGACTACTACCCCCAGCAGAGACGCAGTACACTCAGGACGGTCACAGGCAGCCCAAATAGAATGTTTTTTCCCAAATTTTTTTGGAAAAGCCCACTGCCTATATAGACAGTATACATCTTTCACCTTTTTCACTGTCCCTGGCTCAGCACTACTGGCCCTATACTATGTAAAATTACTGCAGACTGTTTCCCTCTGGACAGGATGACAGCGGTTATGTAACGGGCAACGCAGAGCCAGGAAAGAATTTTGCGCAAGCCTGCTGTAACACTTAGCTGGCTGCGTATTAATAATGACTACTACCCCCAGCAGAGACGCAGTACACTCAGGACGGTCACAGGCAGCCCAAATAGAATGTTTTTTCCCAAATTTTTTTGGAAAAGCCCACTGCCTATATAGACAGTATACGTCTTTCCCCTTTTTCACTGTCCCTGGCTCAGCACTACTGGCCCTATACTATGTAAAATTACTGCAGACTGTTTCCCTCTGGACAGGATGACAGCGGTTATGTAACGGGCAACGGAGAGCCAGGAAAGAATTTTGCGCAAGCCTGCTGTAACACTTAACTGGCTGCGTATTAATAATGACTACTACCCCCAGCAGAGACGCAGTACACTCAGGACGGTCACAGGCAGCCCAAATAGAATGTTTTTTCCCAAATTTTTTTGGAAAAGCCCACTGCCTATGTAGACAGTATACGTCTTTCACCTTTTTCACTGTCCCTGGCTCAGCACTACTGGCCCTATACTATGTAAAATTACTGCAGACTGTTTCCCTCTGGACAGGATGACAGCGGTGATGTAACGGGCAACGCAGAGCCAGGAAAGAATTTTGCGCAAGCCTGCTGTAACACTTAGCTGGCTGCGGATTAATAAAGACTACTACCCCCAGCAGAGATGCAGTACACTCAGAGGGTCACAGGCAGCCCAAATAGAATGTTTTTTCCCAAATTTTTTTGGAAAAGCCCACTGCCTATATAGACAGTATACGTCTTTCACCTTTTACACTGTCCCTGCCTCAGCACTACTGGCCCTATACTATGTAAAATTACTGCAGACTGTTTCCCTCTGGACAGAATGACAGCGGTGATGTAACGGGCAACGCAGAGCCAGAAAAGAATTTTGCGCAAGCCTGCTGTAACACTTAGCTGGCTGCGTATTAATTAGGACTACTACCCCCAGCAGAGACGCAGTACACTCAGGACGGTCACAGGCAGCCCAAATAGAATGTTTTTTCCCAAATTTTTTGGGAAAAGCCCACTGCCTATGTTAAGGACCGTTACACATGACCGGTCACATTAACCTTTCAAGCCTTGGGTTCCAAATTAGTTCATACCTGGATGCATCAGAGAGGCCAAAAACTATATGATTTATAGTAATTAGCTCTCACAGATATGTAGAGATGAGCCGCGGCAAGTATATACAGCCCACTCTGCTTAAGGCGCGTACACTGAAAGTTTATTCACTTTGGTATATTTCTAATACAGGAAATGAATACGTCATTAGTCACGGGGTTAATCTCATTGGGTTAGAAAAACATTAAGAATCATGCATTGTTTAGTGAGAATATATCTGTTATGTTCTCAAGCGTCTGTTTCTTTTCAGCGTTATCTCGTCCTCCCTGGTCCTCCCTTGTATTCACTTTGTTATTCAGCTCGCTGTAGTACAGTCAGTTCCCTTGTCCAAGTCTCTCCGCAGGTGTGGGAGGACTTTTCCTGATAACAGCTGTGTCCAGACTTGGTTCTCATGAAAAAGAACAGAGAGACACATCATTACGCATTGCAACGAATCTCCTGCTCTAAAGCTATTTCTGCTTGAATAATTGTTTCACTACACACAAGCTTATTTACGTCTTATAATGCTCCATTTTGTATCTAGCGGCCATTTTGAGACAGATTCTTCCATTTTATGAGCCTGTACTTTCTCAATTCCCCCTAGAAACTGTCTCAAAATAAACGATACTTTATAACTTCTACTGGGCGGGGTAAGGTTTGCTTTCCCTATCTCTAGTTTATGATCTATGCCCTACCTATCATTGTTGGTCAGCTGTCCAAGGGCTAATCCCTTCCCCGACAACTAATCCTAGCTAACTAAACGCGAAGACCTAATAGACACAGAAGGGATCTACAACACACATGCTACTCTATTCTAATGGCTGGGAAACTAGAGTGGTCACCCCTGTTTCTGTTGAGACAGATCCATAAGGGGACAAATCGCTCTGTTGTATTATAGGCATATAGCCATCGCCTGGGGTCTCTACATCTACGTGTATGGGGGCGACAGGTACCATCTGATCTGTAAGCTTAGCACAGGAGCGTTTTATGCAGGGCACAATACAGACAGAAAGTAGCAGGAGTATGATAAGAGTAACCAGAATCCCTATACCTATCTGCACCAAGAATTGTTTCCATTGTCCGGTCCATACAAACCACTCATCCCAGGGGTTAGTTATCCCAGAATTACGCTTCAGCTCTTCTGACAATGTGGCCAATTTCTTTATTGCGATAGTCACTTTACCTGTGGGGCCTGTGTTATCTGGAATATATGTACAGCAAGTTTTTACCAATCATTTTACAAACACCACTTTTCTCGGCTAGTATCATATCCAGAGCCACTCGGTTCTGGAAAGCCATGGTGGCCGTGGGGCCCAACTGATCAGCAAGCCCCTAAAGTGCATCTCTTGTATAGCTCACGAACCCCTGCTGGTTGTAATATATATACAAACATTCTTATTGATGGTTACTATTCCAAACAGGGACTCAAATCCGGCCTTAACTTGATCCCTGGCTTTAAACTCATCTGGCACCCCCCTTGGCACTCTGATTGCATCTATATATATATATACACATGTGGATCAAACCTGCCACCTGGTTTCAGATTGTGACGCTCGTCTGTAGGACCTGAGAGAGAAACAGAGACCACAGAATGCGTTATTGGCAATTCCTTGGAGAGACCTATGACAAAATTAACAAGAGAATCATTTCCCAAACTTGGCTACTGTGGCATGTATCCTCCGGAAAAAAGAAAAACTAATGAAAGACACTCAGTTCAAGATTTACCCGTTTCCTTCATTGCCCATGGATCTACTTTCCCACTACTCAGTGGACGGTAGGGTGTGTGAAAAGCCTGGAATATACCCAAAGCAGACATGATGTGTTGCATTATTTCACCTGTGACATTTGTACCTTTGTTTGACTCAATCACTTCCGGTACCCCATATCTGCGGATTACCTCATTCATGAGCTTCTGTACGGTTACCTGCTTATTTACTTTGGTAACAGGGTAGGTCTCCAACCTGAAAAGAAATCAACAACAACAAGCACATATTCATACTTCCCAACAAGTGGGAGCTGAATGTAGCCAATTTGCAATCCCTGAAATGGGTAGAGTGGCCCCGGCAAGTGTTATGTGGCAAATTTACTTCTGCCCTGTTGCTTACGGCAAAGATCATGCAAAATTGGACAAGTGATGATGCAGCAACTACAGAAAACCCAGGAGCCACCCGTCCTTGTTCAAGCGTCGACATCATTGCTGCTTTGAACGGGGTGCTGGATGAGGCAAGCATCGCCACCATGCTGAAGGAGGTGCTAGAAGGCCTGGAGTACCTGCATAAGAACGGCCAGATCCACAGGGATGTTAAGGCTGGAAACATTCCCCTGGGTGGAGACGGCTCCGTGCAGATTGCAGATTTCGGCGTCAACGCGTTTCTAGCCACAGGAGGCGACATCATCAGGAATAAAGTCAGAAAGACCCTTGTGGGCACGCTATGCCGGACGGCACCGGAGGTGACGGAGCAGGCCAGAGGACACGACCTCAAGGCGGACCTCTGGACCCCCTGGTAGGTGTGTCTTTCCATGCATTCGCTGGGCCATCATGGGACACAGGGACCGTGGTGGGCAAGTTCTGTTGACTGTTCGCCATTCACCGTCCCATTTCTGCTGCTTCCATATTTAGTCCATTTGTCTTTTTCTTCATTGCTGGCTTGTAACTGTAAAGTCTTTAGCATATCAAAGTCCAAAGTTTGTATCAAAGTAATTCAAAGTCCAAGGTTTATATCAAAGTCCAAAATTATTGTTAAATTCTTCTTTTCTTCTTTTCTTCCACGGCTTAAGGGCCGCTGCCTTTGCTGTGTGATCTGTGATGGCGTTGCCTCTTGTTTCTCTGCTGTAGGAATTGGTGTGAGCTTTCCACTTTGTCACCGCTGCACCATTCTTAATTGGCTGTCTGGCCTTCCATGTTAGGCCGTAGTCATGAGCTATGCCAAATGCATACCGGGAGTCAGTGTAAATGTTTGCCGTCTTACCTTCTACCACTCCACACGCCTCAGTGAGGGCCTGTAACTCCGCTTCCTGTCCTGGGACATGCGGAGGCATTCTGCTTTTAGGACATCTTGTTGCGTGACCACTGCATATCCAGCGTGGAGTCGTCAATTACCCTGGTACCATCTACAAAAACAACTCAGAATATGCATTATTAACAAGGGCTTTCAGTTAACATAAAGAAGAGACAGTGTCTGCAATTGCATCTTCCTGGACATGTGTCAGGGGGTACTGACGGACCAAAGGGGGCTAAGAGCTTGTTCCTCTGCGTACATAAGAGTGAGGACGGGTAGAGGTGTCGCTTGGTTTGCTGCCATCCGATATAAGGTCGGGTGACTTTCAGACCCGGGGTGTATACGAGCCTCACCGGACAGGTGAAGTTTGATACAACCTCCCAAGGGTCCCATCACGCAATTCTCAATATGCTTTCAGGACCTTCCAGCATAAGGAAGCGCGTGAGGAATCGTGACCCTTTAAACATTACCTTAAGCGGTTCAGTTTCTGCCAGCTGAATTGGCACTTCTGAAACCCCTTGCACCGATTACCGCTAGACAATCAGGCTGGTATTTTATTTCAAATAGATCATAACCTTATTGTAAAAAGGAAAAAGAAAAAATTTAAAATTTAAAAATAGCTGACCTGCAATACCTAGATCACCTATATCTTCTCTCCCCCCCCCCCCCCCCCCTTTGAACTAGGGTACTTAATTGGGAGAGTAACCGAGTTCAAGGTAGTAGCAACAGTGAGAAGAATGACAAGAGCACATTGTAGCTGGATTTGACGGGCCAGAAATAAGTGCTTGGGTTGCACTTGCGTGTATACGCTCCGGATGTCATGGGGGGGGGGGGGTTAGTTCAATACCAACTCCGAAGATTTGTTAACCATTGCCTGTACTGCTGCCACCGCACAAACACACGAGGGAGCTGCTTCAGAGGTGAGAGAGAAAAGAATAATTGAAAGACAGTCATAGAGTGGTTGCATAAGTAGGGAAACCGAGTGCATTCATGGTCGGCAGTATGAAACAAGGCCCAGAAAGGTGCGGGGTTTGGCAACGCATATAGGTACAGGTATGGCCGGGACAGCAGCCTTTTGTTCCTATGTCAGATGTCCAGTTCCTTGGCCTAAACAATGACCCAGGAGAACAACCTTAGTTTTGCAGAACTGGAGTTTGTCTTTAGAGGCTTTATAGACATTTTCTGCAAGAAAAATTAACAGTGAAATTGTGGCCTGTTGGCAGGCTTCCAGATCATCAGCACACAGCACCTACATCACACAGCGCCGACAGCACACAGCACCTACATGCGGTAGGTGCCTGGCTGACCCTTCAGCGTCTTTTCTGGACTGGAAAAAGAGGGGTGTTTGTTGGAGCAGTTAGTTTACAAAACTCTTCTGAGCTGTCACCTAAGGTCTCAACCCGTACTGATCCATCTGGTGAGAATTTGATAGATGCAGATAAGGCCTGTAAGATATCAGTGCCAATAATAGAGACAAGAATATTCTACAAACATCTATTCACATTGAAAATTTACAGTCTGCATATGCAGAAGGGGGGGGGGGGGGAGAAAAACTTGTATCCCCAGTCAATATCTGCATCACACATCTTACATTTATCATAGTCTGAACACGGGTCATTAACTCTCATCCATCCATGCAGTCAAGTCTGTCTCTCTCTCATTCAAATGTTAGTAAGAGTTCACACAGGACGTAACGCGTATGATGCAACTGTCCTCATCTTGCAAACAAATGCATTCAATCACTACCACCTCTCCCTGGAAGCAGTCAAACTTTAACTGTCTGTAATACTAGAGAAGTATACCAGATTCCACAACAACCACTTTGTAAAACTAATATTTTCCCATTAAAGGAACACACATTTAGCAATTATGCACACGTCCGACCAGTCACAGAACTGACATTTACACAAAGAACAGCAAAAACAGTAAGATTCGCTGGATTCATTACGGGTTCTATTCTGTTCAAGCAAACTTAATTAGTGGCCTGTGTTCTCCATCTAACTTTCAAGGCCAAAGATTAGAGCGAAGAGAAAAACAAAGGGAAGGGGGGAGATTGGAGACAGGGGGGAGGACCTGCTCCGGCCTAGCTGCGGATTCTAATAGATCAAGCATAAACCCTCTATGTACTCCTATATATTTATATATCTATATATATTATCACATATTGACCCTCTCCTTCGTTCCATAAGCTTTCCTACTGCCGTCTGCGATCCTAGCACCTATAGTGACCTTTCTTCTCAGCAGTATCTGACTTATGAGGAATGGACAACACGTACAGCAATGACACAATGTTGGGACCTTAAGACATACAAATTGTCACATAGATCACAGATTCTGCCTGAACTTGCTTCATGTCATAGGGGGACACAGACTAGAGGATTCCCTTTCTCCTCCATTTTTCCCCCTTGCAAAGTGGAAAAGATTTTTCCAGCAACAACTACATTCATGGGAAATTTTAAGCACAAACCTACTTGGGATGGGGGTGCTAAACACAGACTGCAGAACAGATAATCGGGAGGAGGCTATTTGCAGGCGGGATGAGGGGACTTGAACGTTTCTATGCAAAATTCAGAAAAGGCACTCGTCATTGCAGTTCAAAGAATTGGTATGCTGGGTAAAAACATACATAGATGGGAGGTCAGAGGCCAGCTCATTTCTGCTGCGGAGCTAAGATGACGTCTGAGCGGCAGCTGAAGGTATTGTTACAACAGATGCTTAAAATGGCCGCTGGGCTATGGCTGGCACTGAAATGGCCACCGAAGGCGTGGCCTGACTGGGCGATGGTGACGGGAGGGTCCAGGAATACTACATACTAGACACGTATCAAGATATATCGACTGGTATTGGCCCCAATAACAACACGGCCATCTAGGGGCAGGACAAAAGGGAGAAAAACATCGTCCATGACACGGCCGGGGCGGTGCCCTCAGATGTGGTGAAGAAGGACTGCCTTCCTTTGTCTTCAACTCAAAGCATATGAATAATCGCCATCTTGAAACTGCAATTATCTTACTTCAACTTTACATGACTTATTGACTCTACATACTACCAACTGGGTATGCCTAGCCCTATGCTCAATGACACATTGGGAAGTATATCTCTAAGTGCCTGAGCCTTTTGCTCAGTGACTATACCAACAGTTTCACATAACTTCTTGACTTTCTTCACATACTCCTTCCCTCCTCTACATGACACCAAGTGGACAGGATCAAACAGACCACTGTCAGGTACCTTAATTTAAACATGTTCCGAAACTAAACTCTTAGTCGTCTCTCAACCGGGAGTCCGAAGCCGTATGCTCAATCACGTGATCGTACTTGTCACGTCCGATGCCGTCTGCTCAATCACTCCCTGAGAAGTATGCTCAATAAACTAAACCTCGAAGCCGTCTCTCAACCGGGATCTGCAGTCCCTGAGAAGTATGCTCGATAAACTAAACCCTCGAAGCCGTCTCTCAACCGGGATCTGCAGTCCCTGAGAAGTATGCTCGATAATCCAATTTATAACGTCCTAAAAGATTCTGTCCCCTGGTGTCATAGACCACCCAAGACCTGAGGTAAACTTCTTTACCGATGACAACTATGATGTCAAACATCAAACATCCGACTGACCTAGGAGTCTGTCAATCAACTGAGCCAAAACAGACCAACGGCAGACATCATATGATAAATATGACACTTACCGGGCTGTGTGTGAGGTTGATCAGTCCTCTGGTTTGGCACAGTGGATATATGTCCTCCCAGTCCGATGTCGTCGTCCGATGAGTGACACAAGAGTCAAGAGTAAATCCTGCCGACTACGCCAACTGTTAAGGACCGTTACACATGACCGGTCACATTAACCTTTCAAGCCTTGGGCTCCAAATTAGTTCATACCTGGATGCATCAGAGAGGCCAAAAACTATATGATTTATAGTAATTAGCTCTCACAGATATGTAGAGATGAGCCGCGGCAAGTATATACAGCCCACTCTGCTTAAGGCGCGTACACTGAAAGTTTATTCACTTTGGTATATTTCTAATACAGGAAATGAATACGTCATTAGTCACGGGGTTAATCTCATTAGGTTAGAAAAACATTAAGAATCATGCATTGTTTAGTGAGAATATATCTGTTATGTTCTCAAGCGTCTGTTTCTTTTCAGCGTTATCTCGTCCTCCCTGGTCCTCCCTTGTATTCACTTTGTTATTCAGCTCGCTGTAGTACAGTCAGTTCCCTTGTCCAAGTCTCTCCGCAGGTGTGGGAGGACTTTTCCTGATAACAGCTGTGTCCAGACTTGGTTCTCATGAAAAAGAACAGAGAGACACATCATTACGCATTGCAACGAATCTCCTGCTCTAAAGCTATTTCTGCTTGAATAATTGTTTCACTACACACAAGCTTATTTACGTCTTATAATGCTCCATTTTGTATCTAGCGGCCATTTTGAGACAGATTCTTCCATTTTATGAGCCTGTACTTTCTCACCTATATAGACAGTATACGTCTTTCACCTTTTTCACTGTCCCTGCCTCAGCACTACTGGCCCTATACTATGTAAAATTACTGCAGACTGTTTCCCTCTGGAAAGGATGACAGCGGTGAGGTAACGGGCAACACAGAGCCAGGAAAGAATTTTGCGCAAGCCTGCTGTAACACTTAGCTGGCTACGTATTAATTAGGACTACTACCCCCAGCAGAGATGCAGTAAACTCAGGAGGGTCACAGGCAGCCCAAATAGAATGTTTTTTCCCAAATTTTTTTGGAAAAGCCCACTGCCTATATAGACAGTATATGTCTTTCACCTTTTTCACTGTCCCTGCCTCAGCACTACTGGCCCTATACTATGTAAAATTTCTGCAGACTGAGGACGCAATGCTCTGCATGGCCGATATACAAAAAAAAAAAAGTGCAACACTGCAAAAAGCAGCCTCAACAGTACTGCACACGGTCAGATGTGGCCCTAAGAAGGACCGTTGGGGTTCTTGAAGCCTAAAATAACTCCTAACACTCTCCAGCAAGACAGCACTTTCCCTGAACTATGTCAGAATGCATTTGTGGCGAGCGGCGGGAGGGGCCGATTTATATACTTGGGTGACACCTGATCTCGCCAGCCACTCACTGCAGGGGGGTGGTATAGGGCTTGAACGTCACAGGGGGAAGTTGTAATGCCTTCCCTGTCTTTCTATTGGCCAGAAAAGCGCGCTAACATCTCAGAGATGAAAGTGAAAGTAACTCGAACATCGCGTGGTGCTCGCCTCTAGTAACGAGCATATCGAACACGCTAATACTCGAACGAGTATCAAACTCGGACGAGTACGTTCGCTCATCTCTACTGATTAACCTTTTTCTCTTTATTGCTGTGCATAGTGGCAGGAGGGTGAAAGGAATCCCTTTGTCTCATGAATACATCGGACTCCTGCCTCACTCCATCTCTTAGCTCTGCCCCCTGATCACATAATGGTGACGTTATCACAGGTCCTTTATCCTCCTTCTGCAGTGAATGAGGAATTATGGGCAGACTACATCCCCCACAAAACCCTGTGGCCTCAGTTGTTATGGATGCAGCAGTACTCAGTCTGGCAGTTTGTAGCTGGTTGTGAGACAGCTGCTCACATGTGTGAAGACTCAAAAAAATGGCACCTTACAAATGTCCACATACATAGCTGGTGGTACATACTGACCAACAACATTGAAGCATAGTCCTTCCCTACTATCTTCACATCTCCTGAACATGATATCATGTCATCTCAAGTGCTAATACCGCCAACACCAGTCCAGCCTTCATCTAATCGTCAACCATTGTCCAGTGTTGAAATAGACCGTCGCTATCGTGCAAATATTTCACCACAGAGGGTTCAACGCTGCCATGAAGCTTATGTAGCTTACATGACACAGCGACAAGCCACGATGCCACTTCAGCCACCAGCTGAAATTCGTAAAACACATGCAGCAGATATGCAAAAGCTACGAGCGAACATGTCTCCTCAGCAAGCTGCTGAAGTTTGTAATTCACATGTAGTTCATATGCGAAAGCAACATAGCAGAGCTGTGTGTGACGTGCATGTAGCAGAGCTATGTGTGTAATGTGCATGTAGCAGAGCTGTGTGGTGCATTGCACAACCAGAAACACTGCTGCGATAATTTCCCAATAATTACTAGTATTTAGATAACAGACATGCTGCTGAAATTAATGTACCTGTCACTACTTCGTGCTGCCCTCAGATAATGCAGTATAAACATGGTGACAGATTCCCTTTAGTTTATTGACAATGTATTCACAAAACCCAGAATATAAGACTTGACAAAAGAACATTGATCACATGCTTTTCAGCTTTTAACGGGGAACACCTTTAAATAGCACACACTTTCAATTCTTTACTCAGATGAGAGAAGGTGTCATGGGTGCGACAATAACTAGCCTTTTTTGAAGCTGAGAGAGGGAGTTTCAAACCACGTAAGTTTCTCAGTGCATGCCCTAAATGCCAGCAATCATAAACTGACCTGAGATATAGCATATGGTCTTGTAATTCTACTAAATCTTTCTGGAAACAGATACTGGAATTGATCGACAAAAAGCGCCATAATCAAATCCCAGAAGAAACTCCAGCATTGCTCTTTCATTAATTGCCAGTTTATGCTTAAAGTACTAGCAGTAACTCATGTTCTACTGCTGGTAGCAAATAGATGCCTAGTGATGAACTGCTGTGGTCATCGAACAGATAAAATACTTTCTAGACTAGAAACAAGAAGATTAAAACAAACACGAACGGAAAGTTTTTGTTTTAATGGAAATCTTTTGTTGCTATATTTCTGGATGAGATATAAATTCCATCAGCGCGGATTTCGGCAGCGGAAGACCTGCGAGTCAGTGTGGAAATGATTTTTAATTGCTTGCGGATTCAAGGGTTTTTGAAAAAAACGCAATCCCAATAGAAAGATAGCCAAACCCCTTCGGCCTCCTGCACACGGGCGGGTCGGATCTCGCATGCGGGTTTCCTGCAGTGGAGTTCAACCCCGGTGCCCGGCCAGTGGCCCCTAGCTTACCACTCCGCCGGTCTTCTCCTTTGCTGCGAATGTACCAGCCAGCATATGTGCAGGACAGAGGACGCAGCGCTGTCACTAGGGCAATGATGCAGCCTCCTCTGCTGCGACTGTGCTGGCTGGAGTGCCAGCACCTACGCAGTTGAGAGGATGCCTCACCGTCTTTATGGCGATGCCGCGGCTCCTACAGCCATTCTGCAATGATGATTGCAGAATGGCCACAGAACGGATGGCTACCATTGACTTCAATGGAAGCCGGCCGCGCGTAGCTCGCAAAAAAATCACAGCATGCTGCGATTTCTCCACTGCGAGCAGAAAATCGCAATTGATTTCCACTCCTGGGCAGGAAATCATGTTTTCTCATAAGGAAGAGGGGGAAATGCAAAGCAAGACGAAGTGGAGGTTGTGGGTGCACCCTAATGTGCAGCAGCGACCTCAAGAGGGTTACTTTGCTTGTCTGTACGCTGGCTTGCACAGACATGAGGATAAGTTTACTGCTTTCTGCCGCCTGACAGTGGCAAGTGTTGACATATTACTGGAGCAGTTGTGGCCCCATTTGATGTACAGCGACACCAGCATGCGACGGTGCATCACCCCAGAGGAGCGTCTGCTCCTCACCCTGCGGTAAGATCAAGATTGTTAGTTACCATGCTTTTTTTTTATCATAAAATCCTTTTTTTCCTTTGTTCTTTTGGAATTTTCTTTGTCTTCTGTGTTGTCTAATATTTCTTTTTCTCTAGAATGTGTGAGCCCAGCTGTGCTTGCTTAGCTGCGTGGGCTGCTAGTTGCCGTTGGGTATGGCGCAAGTGATATTGGTCCATACTATAATGCAACTCATAAGGAGTGTTTGGCAGAGTTGACATTTCAAGTAAAAAATGAATGTCGCCTTGGGTGGACATGCGTAGATTTTCAGGCATACTTAGAAGAACACTAATCACATGTTCCCCGCAAATAGCAGATGAGTCCTGTGGAGCATTTTGCGTTCACAGAATTCTCAGCAGCTGCTGTTGTTGGCCTTCCATGTCTCGGCGCAGGAGGAATGGCTGTGGCTGCTGCTGTCTGCCGGCTGCTGCCTGCAGCAATTTCTCCCTCCACCTCAAGCTATTCTTCTGCAAGGGATGCAACAGTGTGTGTTGCCGAATCTCTTGTGGTCTCCTCCTGTGTTGGGTTGGGGCTGTCCAAATTATCACTACCTCTGTGCATAAAGAGATCAATCATTGTTTAGTGAATGCGTCTTGTCTGTACTGCATCACAAAGAGGTCAACTGCAAAACGGCAACATTAAACTCAGAACGCTGTTGGGTTAAGACTGTCCAACATTTTCCTTTTGGGAAACAGGACTTATACACAAATATTGGCCTGGAAATTGTCCCTGGCATAAAGATGAAAGACATCTATGCAGATATCCTAAGAAAAATGGTGCACCGCCTTCACCCAACTGAGTGGTCTTAGTGGGCCTCCTTTTCTCACCACGTGCCAAGGTTTGTAATGTCAGCAGGTTCACACAATTACTGTGTCTCCCCAAAAATAGGACCTACCCTACAAGGAACGCTACTCTTTTTTTTTTTTGGGGGGGGGGGGGGCTGAAATAAAATCCCTACCCCAAAATAAAAAAAGCCCTTACTACGTTTCCTATATATATATATATATATATATATATATATATATATATATACATACACAGTACCTAAGAGCCGCTGCCCGGGTCCCTCCAGTAGGTCTGGAGCTCAAGCACAATTCTTGTAGTCCTCACCAACAGGAGATTGCTACCTGGTAACAAGGTTTGTAAACCAGGTAGCGATGGCTCTAATTGCTTCTCGAGCGTTGTGGCTCAGGCAGTCAGTGCAGCGCTTGATGAACCAATGCAATTGCTGTGATTGGTTCATCGAACAGTGCATTGATTGCCTGAGCTGTGACACGCGAGAAGCAATCATAGCTATCACTTCCTGGAAGCGGCTGAGGACTACAAGAATTGTGCTGGAGCTCCACAGACCAGTGGGTGGGACATGGAATGTGCCTGCTAGGAAAATATGATAAGACCTCCACCGAAAATAAGATCCAGCAAAAACTTAAAGCAGTGTCTTATTTTCGTGGAAACACGGTTTTGGTGCATCTTTTGCTGCTATAGTGTACTTACTCTCGCATGTCCATGGTTGGTGCCAGGTACATCAGTTGTTGATAGTAGTCGTACACACGCTTCTGCTCCCCTTCAGCATCATTTTTTGCAACAGCCATGCATTCCTTGCGGAACTGGT